>NC_051164.1:18927757-19217980 GCF_013339745.2 Dermacentor silvarum | reverse complement strand
AATTGCGCCTGTGTTTTCCAACATCACTATCGCTTGCAGCACCAACTGGCTCAGAACAGTTCCCTTTGCCGCTCCCCTTGATGCAAACACCCCGATAGGTTGTGCATAATTTTCTCCGAACAGACTAAACATAAACACAAGTCCGTGGTTGGCCAACGCAGACATTTCACCACTACCCTCACAGTAGTCAACGAGGCCGATGTAGGTTAGCGTTTTCGAGTCCACACATTTTCTCTCCCTTACCTGCACTTCGTCGAAGGGAAGCCTTTGGAAGCTAGATTTATCATCTAATTTCTTTTTCAGTGCCGCAAAGAAATCCAAATCAAAACCACATTTCACCCCTATGGTAGCGATGTATTTCCTTACGGTTCTAACACAGAGCAAAGGCAATATGTCGCTTTCCCGAAGAAACCTGTAGCTTGATGGCAAACGAATGTGCAGAAGGAGACACAGTAGGAGCCAGTTGTGCGTGTAACGCCTTCCCTGTTTTGACGTAGCTTTCGTGGCAGCTATGCACTCCGTTAACAGCATGTGGTGCGTTTCTGGGAGCCACGCTTTCTTTGCCAGATCTTCCACCTCGTTGTCTTCAAGGTGTTTAACTTGCGCTTTATATTTCAGCAGTTCATAGATGAGTGCTTGCTTCCTTTCCTAGAGCTTTAACTTTGAACGGTAGGAGGCAATACTACGGTGCCTAGAATATACTTATGCTGCCTTCGCAATGCTTCCAACTTCGGTCTCTTCGAGGGACTCACCGGAAGTCGTATGCGTGCATCTTTTACTCGTTTTTCTTTCCGCGCTTTGTGAACACGCAGTGTGTTGTCTAAGGATTTGCATGATCTGCATTGTGTTTCAGAAGCATGAAGAAGCAGGGAACAATTTCTATGCCTCCAGAATCCGAGTCCGTCAACTGTGGCGCATTCTAATTGGATACCGAGAAACTTGCTCTTTGCAGGACCGCCGCCGCAGACAACGCTTTTATGAAACGAGTCAAGCAATTCAGTGATGTCTGGGACGTCGTATAGGCCAGAGGGAAATTTTAACACCTTACTGCTCACTTCGCGCTCGAAAACATATTGGCTTACTTTCAGCCCCTCTCCACACATTGCTAGCTCTAAACTCTTGATCATAATAGCTGGTGAAGTTGCTGAAGCTTTCCAGAGTTCTGCGAAACAAATACTTTCAACGCCTTTCATGCTTATTTCATGGCGATTCCATGCTGGGCTCGGCAAGCTGACAGGCTTCTCTTTCATTAGTTTGTGAAGCAAGCACTGTTCAGACGAGGAACCGCATGACTGCACGTCTGTCGCAGGAGTGGTGGTAGCTTTGCACTGCTTTTCTGAGGCGCATAGCGGGTTGGAGCTACTGGTAGTGGCACATGGAAGATCGCCGTCGCATGCCTGCAAATAGAGCTGATTTTCCTCAAGCTCATGGGCCTCACACGCTGTGCCAACATCAGTGACGTCCACTGCCGTTGATGTTCCTGTTGATCTTTTAACAGTAGCATGACTGGTATTTGATGACGCTTCTCGTACAGGCGGCTTCTTTTTTGAGGATGTCAGAGATGCCGCAGACGGAAGAAAGATGCAAGGAACAGCCTCTGGACGCAGTCCAGGTTTTTTCGGGTGGTCTAGGATTACCTCGCCTCTAAACTCACCGTAGTATTTATCACGTCTTATCATATTGCTCGTGAAGTGCTTCTCGCAGACGTAATCTCTCGATGTGAGCTGACGGCCGCCCCCAGGAATCGCCGCAGCCCATGCTTGCAGACGCTCAGGATCATTCGGAGCCTTGAAGAGGCTCACCTTCTCCCTGCAAGACTTGTACCCGCTTTTGCAGTCCTCAACAAAACACCTGCGTCCCATCTTAGGCTACCAAATTTCCAACAAGGGCACACTGCGCGTAGCAGCGACAGCCCTCGAACAGACACCGACAAGAACAGTTGCTGTGTGACTGAAGGGCTCACAAATACAAGCGTGCGACTGTTTTCACAACAAATCCGTATAGGGGCGGGGCCTCGCCTCGATGACGTATAACCATTTTCTTTTTTCTTCTGTTTGGCGGCCGCGCCGACCGCGCGTTGTTCAAAATGTGTGTGTGATTGTACTTGCGTTGCTTGTGTTGAAGGTTCTGTGTTAATTGGTGGAAAGCCGTGAATAGTGCTTGTGTGGCAGTGCGGCTTTGGCCTCGGTGAGCTCTGGCAATGCAGAATCTGCGTTGTGTGATCCGTGTTCCTTGACAATGCGGCGGTGGTGACGACTGAAATGTCGAAGTGGCGTAGCGCCTCGGCAGCGCAGTTCAGCGAACCGCGATGTGGCGTCGCCGTGTCCGCCTTTGCTTAACGGACGTCGAGAGAAGTGCTGCTCTCTACAAGTCACAAAAATCTGACTGCTTTGACCGCCCATGGTTCAGTGCTGAATGTGTGGTTTGAGTATTGTGCTTGAAACGAGTGGTGCAGCTGTGGGTGGCAGAACGCCATGAGGCATCAATTTGTGCTCTGTGCTTGAAATGAGTGGTGCAGCTGTGGGGGCAGAACGCCATGAAATCCGTGCTGTGCAGACCCTCGAAATATCCCATTCACGTCGGCATCTTGGCAACGGCCAGTTTCTGTGCCCGCCCTATTCGGTAGCGTTGACGCGTTTACGTAACCAGGCGTCCTTGCTTGACAGACGCCGATGGCGAAGGTGCTGCGATATGCTGCTGGCCAGCCTTGCAGTTTTTCTCACATTAAAAATATGTAGCATATCTACATGCCTAGCATGTGTTATAAGACAATGTCTACCATGAGAAGAGTACGCCAAGGCAGTGTTTTGGACCCAGTTTTATTTTTAATATACATAAAAGATTTGCCTTCCCGATTACATGGTAACATCCGTCTATTCGCTGACTATTGTATTTCGTACCGCGAAATTAATCACAGTGATAATCACCATATACAAAGTTCTGCCTTTTCTTGTTGTCAGGAGTGGCAGATGTCTCTAAATGCCCAAAAATCTATAACGCTAACAGTAAGAAAGAAACAGATATCTCAGCTTACTTACATTGTTAATGACACACCTCTCACTTGTGCATTTCAGGATAAATATTTAGGTGTCACTTTAACATACACTCTCTGATGGGAAAGCCATGTTAACAAAATAACCTCAAGTGTGGAAATCAATGTACATGCTGAGCCCTAAAGCGACTCTTCTTTCTGAGAAGACACCTTCTCAGAAAGAACACCTTGTCGAGCGGGCGAGTGACACAGCAGGTAACTCTCCGGGCGGGCAAGTGCCCGACCGCGTTTATTGAACACTTATCTAGCCGAGGATGCAGTGCTGCCATCCCGTGGTACTGCCGTACACTACATCCTCCCTTCTGTTAAAATAAGAACCACAAAACAGAGGAACTCTTGGTCCGGCACAAAACGTTCATAGGTCGAGCCTTCTCGGCCTGCGTATCTTTCTGCCGAACCTAGAGAAGCTTGGCGTTGAAGGAGAACCGCAGGGTGCATCTGCAGAGGAGGTGCTTTCCCGAGGCGATGCGGTTTCCTGGTCTTGGGCTGCTTGATCAGCTCCAGGCGTTGTTGGGGACATGGCGGTATGCGCCGCCATGGGAGTTTCAGCTGTACTGGTAGTGTCTTCCGCAGGACGTCCCGTCGTTGGTACTAGGTGCATCCGATTGCGCTGGAGTACACGTACCTGTGGGAGTCTCCACCTCGTAGGAGCGAGGGTGTCGTGCTGGCCCCATGACGATCGCGGGGGAGTTGACGTCCCGTACCCAGACCTGCTCGCCTGCCTGAAGAGGCCGCAGTTCATGAGCCGCGTGTCTTCTATTGAAGTCAGATGCTTGGCGCCTGCGGTTATCTTGATCACGCCGAGTGAATGGGACCGACGGCGGCCAGGTAGGCTACAGCTGATGCGACGCCTTCGGTACCCGGGTCTGTAGGCATCTGCCCAGCAGGGCTCACTCCGTTTGCCCCAGGAGTGTCGCGGTATGCCAGGAGCGCAAGGTATGGATCATCCGCCTTCCGCACCAGGTCCTTAACCGTCCTCACCATCCGTTCCACCTCCCCGTTGGACTGTGGAAAATGGGGGCTGCTAGTGACGTGGCGGAAACCATAGGAATCGGCGAAGGCGGAGAACTCTCTTGCAGCAAACTGAGGACCATTATCGCTGCGCACCAGTCTTGGGATCCTGTGGCGCGCGAAGACGCTCTTGATGACGTTGATCACCGCAGTGCTGACGTCGAGCGCAGGCTGATGACCTCTGGGAAGCGTGACCGGTAATCCACCAGAAGGACGTAGTCCTGGCCGTTCAAATAAAACAGATCGACGCCCACCTCTTCCCAGGGCCGAGTTGGAGTGGCTGACGGCAGCATAGGTTCCGAGCGCTGCACCCTGGTTTCGGCGCACGTGGGGCAGTTTGACACCAGTGTCTCAAGTCCTCGGAAGAGGCTGGTATCGAGACGCAAGACGCCCGAGGGCTGTGGAGTCCTCGAGACTTGGTTGACAAACGTGCAGACGCCCAAGGCCTGGATTGCCGGGAAGCCCAGCAGCGGGACCGTCTTGGTTGCCAGGACGTAGAGTAGCTGCTTGGTGAACTTGCCGTGCCATAACAAGGTAGCAACGTAAGTGCCTAAGACCGGTAGAACGTTGTTGCCAGAGCCTTTCAATTCACTTTTGGGGTCTTGAAGCTTCGAGGAGACGCCAGGGAACGTACTGGGTACGATAGAAACTTCGGCGCCAGAGTCCACCTTGAAGGAAAGTGGACACCCATCGATGAGTACTTCGACGAACTTCGCGTTCGGACGCTCTCCCGCAACTGCATGTAGCTTGATGGAGCTGGCAGAAGGCTTCGGTGTGCGCTTCCTGCTGCCGCGTTTCTT
The DNA here is from genome assembly GCF_013339745.2 of Dermacentor silvarum. Taxonomy (NCBI): domain Eukaryota; kingdom Metazoa; phylum Arthropoda; class Arachnida; order Ixodida; family Ixodidae; genus Dermacentor; species Dermacentor silvarum. The sequence goes on along the minus strand of NC_051164.1, from coordinate 19,213,117 downwards.
CTTAAGGCACACGTTCTCGAAGTGGCCACTTTTGCGGCAAAAATTGCAGGACGCTCTGCGAGCCGGACAGTCGGCGCGAGGATGCGATGTGCGTCCGCAGAATGGGCACAGCTGCTGCGTTGTCCTATCAGGAGACGCTGACGCTGGCTTTTCCTTGCGAACGCGAGCGGCGTCGATGGCGAGCGTCGATGGCGAGCGTCGATGAATCGGCCGAGTCACGAGCCTTGCGTTCGTTATCGGCGTCTTCGTGCTGGCGAACGTGCGTGAGCGCTTCATGCAACGTCAATCTCGGGTTCTGACAAAGCTGGTCCGAGAGCTTGCGGTCAAGCAAGTCCACGAGGAAACGGTCTCGGACAAGACGCTCTTCGATGTCAGGCGAGGAATAGTTGCAACGCTTGACCATCGTCCGAAGCGCACTGTAGAATGCGTCGGCCGACTCACCCGGCTGCTGCGTACGGTGGTGAAAGCGAGCAGACTCGTACAGCTCATTCGGCGGGTGGACGAAGTGGTCGTTGAACGCCTTCTTTATGGCGACGACGTCCTTCAGGTCCGCGTCTCCCAGCGTGGTGGACGCGAGGACCACCCTGGCTTGTGGGCCCATGCAGTAGAGCATAGAGCGCACCTGGACCTCCGTCGGAGCGGCGTAAAGTCCAGTGGCGAACGAGTAGTCCTCGTACTGCAGCAGCCATGTGGGCCAGGAGCTGGGGTTGTCAAAGTCAAACGCCGGTGGTGGACGCAGCTGGGCCATGCCATGTAGAGACGCAGCGGCCGACGAAGCAGCGAGCGTTCGGGTAGAGCCTGTACCGGTAGCCATGGCGAAGGAAAGTTGACTTCCTCGACGGAGAGTGGCAGGGCCAGAGCGTGTGTGTCGAAGCCGCAAGTACGGGATCAGGCGAGACGCGATGGTCCCGATCCCACTTTTGACACCATGTCGAGTGGGCGAGTGACACAGCAGGTAACTCTCCGGGCGGGTGAGTGCCCGACCGCGTGCCAGTTTGAACCAGCTAGGCCCGCCTTACATTCCCAACTGAGTCTAATTGGACTACCAATAGGATCGAATCAACTAACTAGAATGTAACCAACTGGGAAATCATACTTTCAGTTTATGAACCCATTCAAGGAAACTGGTATGAGTTATAGCTATACTATATACATGCAGTACTAAGGCTATAGCAAACCTGTTTCTGACAGCTGGAATCCTATTTAGGTTTGCTTTGTGGGGTATATATGTGTATTGGTATTGCCCACTGGTGCAATTGGCCATTCTAACCAATTGGTTTCAAACCAATTGGCACCCATTGGGTACAATTGGTCACTCCAACAAAAACCAATTGGTCACATTCCAGTTGGTTCAATTCGTTCAGTTATGTACTAATTTACGACTGGAAATTTTCCAGTTGGTACCAATTGAAAATTTCCCAATTGGAGTCAATTGGTTTTTTTGACTGGGAAGCGTCTTCACTCAGTGGAAGTCATGGCAAAATTTGCCGGTCATGATTTGGATATGTCTGCCATCAGCGCTCCAGCCCATACATATTCCCTGGAGTATTAAAGAAAATGTCGCAGTTTCGCCTGAAAGGCGAAGCTTCGACTGTGATAGCAAGTTAGTAGAGAGCTATACGAAGCAAGGATAGTATAGTTTAATGGGCCGGATAAGCTTGTAAACATTCGCCTACTAACTAAATAGACAAGCACGGTGTCACGTGCACACAGGTAAACATAAACGCATCTCGCTCGATGACCGTGGAAACTCGCTATCAGAATGCTGGAGTAAGGAGGCGCAGGTATAGCGGCGAGCAAATTGCCCTTCGTGCGGCCTATCACTTCAAAGCGAACTAAACGTCGAAAACACAGCGCATACGAAGTTACCGGCTCTAGTTGAACATTATTCGAGTCGCAAATCGCTTTGAAGAGGAGGCCCGTGCGGGCGCACACTTTTTCCACGTCGCAGATCGCTTTCGAGATATGACACCCATGCGGCCGCCGCCGGAGCAAGACCCCCCCCCCCTGTGCCTGACGCGCGACAGAAGCAGCGCACTTCCACCCCGCCTTTTCCCTCGTGCGCGCGAGATTGAGCAGCAAGTGTCAGCTGACCCTCGCAAGCTTGCACTCGCATACGTAGCGTATCGCCGGCATGCGGCAACGATTTTACCGTGTTTGGACTTCATACGGAACATCACAACGACGTCCACGACCATGGCAGAAGTTCGCTTGGAGTGTCCATATAATTGCTATCGCAATATAATATATCCGCTCATTTCATTCTACTATGAGGGCGAGGCTGGGGCAAGATGCTTGAGGCTGGGCATGAAGGCAGTAACGTCGATGCAGGTCGACGTCTTTATTAATGTTGGCAAGGCATACAGAACAATACAAGGGCTAACGCGCGCCAGCACGACTCAACACAACAGTCCTACATGGCAGCGGGGCAGACACTCTGCTCACGGCTCTCCTCTCCAAGCTAAAGGCGGGAAAGCAGGGGAGAATGCCATACAGGTGCTGCCATCTGCTGGGCGGCTGGCGAAGTGGTCGTGGGAGTCTCGGAAGCACCTCACATCCGGCCCCACTTTTATGATCAAAGTCCTCTTTGATTACAATTGTGAAGTAAGGCTGGGCAAAGGGGAGAAAACGCGAGACATGGACAACAGGCAATGTATGGCAATACTAGGCATGAATGGCGAGGCAGGAAAACAGAGGCATATGACAGGCAAAATAGCAACAGACAAGGCAAGGCAATAAATGTTCCACATAGATTAAAGCCAAAATCAGGCAATGACAAACTCTACAGAAATTGCAAGGGGCACAAGCACAGCACTTTCAAAAGTCCACTTCGTAGATGGGTGGGCAGTCTGCGCTGTCTGACTGGGCGCTGATCGTTCAGCTGCAAAGCAGATGCAGTTTCTGATCTACGTAACGCCAGGCGAGAAGTCTTCAAAGGTGGACACAAACACAAGGATGTCATCCAAGTAGACTCTGATGCCCGACATTATAGGAGGTTGAAGGTCTTGCAGGACGAGCTGCATAGCACGTTGCAATGTTGAAGGAGCATTCTTGAGTTCAGAGGGCATACGTGTGCACATGTATGTCCCACTGTGTGTGATGAAGGCTGTCTTGACATAATCTGCAGGTTGCAGGCTGCCTTTCCAGTAGGCAGGTTGCAGGTCCAGACATGCAAAATATGATGCTCCGGCGGCGTCTTGCATAATATCTTCAGCATGGACCGAAGAGTGTACAAATGTGCGATGATGATCCGAAAGGGCCGTAGCCAGAGCTGCTTGTTGTATGTCTGATAGGTCCTTTGCAACAAAAGCGGGAGGAAGGTCAGGATGAATTGTTATGGCTACTGTACCTTCTGGTGCAACAGTGGCTTGTTCTGGCAGGCTTTTGCACAAAGGCTTCCAAAGGTGCTCCATTCCTGGGAGAGGTGCTTCCTGGAGACTGTCTGAACATGGCCCTTCAGCACTTTGAGCTACGAAAGACTGCCAAAGAATTACTGCGCATGAGGCATGTGGATACAGCTTCTGGTGCGCCTGTATGACTGTACCAGAGGCCAGATGATGGATTTCGGCTGGATTTGGAGGCTCGAACACAAGTCTTGTATTGCTGGCACGAAACCAATCTTCACCCAGTATCACTGCCAAGACATTATTGCTGATCACAACGGCTTCCACAAGAGCTGTTATGGGGTCCACTGTAATCTTCAGGCAGGCCGTGCCTTCGGGATGCACACTTGATCCACCAACAATGGCTAGGGGCTCACGTGCCCAGGGCATCAGTGGAAGATTGTTGATTGCAGACTTGGTCAATATAGTTATCTTGGACCCTGTGTCCGGGAAGGCGTCGTAGGAGCCCAAGAGTGTGATGTCAGCTGTAAAGAATGAACACTCCAGATGGGAGCCATGGCCGTCTTCCAAAGGGTTTGTGTGCAGTGCAGGGGGCTGCTGCATGAAGTGATGTTGAAGCTGTGGCCGACTGCTGTGTGACAGTCTCTTGCTTTGTTGGGTACTTCGATGCTAGGTGGCCCTTTTCGTGACACTTGAAGCAAACAGCTTCGCTCAATGACTGTCCTGGGCGAAACGCAGGGACACCATAACGTTGTGACAGAGCTGAGTACCGAGCTTCCTTCTCAGCAGGCGATAGATCTGCTATGTGCCGGCTATGTGGAGGACTGGCAGGGCGGGACGGGGGCTCACGGCTGTGCTTGAAACTGCAGACTGTTGTAGGTGCCACTGAAGGCATTAATGACGCTGAAGAGACTTGTCTGGAAGGCGTAGTTCCGTTATTTTGACTGTGAAGAGTCTGCTCAGGACAATCAGCCAGGTTGCTTGCAATCTGCATATGTTGCATAGCCCTGTCAAGCTGGGCGCATATATCAATGAAGCCAGATACTGACGATGGGCGTTGCGCTGCTATGCTTGTTGCGGTTCCCGCGCACTGAATGCCGTGCAGGAGATATTCCACCTTCTGAGGCTCCGTCAGTGGCGCTGAACATTTTTCGATTACTCGAAGCTTTGCATAGGCATAGTCGCGAAGTGACTGAGAGCTGGACTGTACATGGGACATAATTTGCTGCTGCCATTACAGTAGAGTCAGCTCGTCGGCGAATGCGTCCAGGAAAGCTTTACGCACGTATCCCAAGTCGGGAACTGCGCGCCAAGAGTCAGGTGCCAGTTTTTCGCAGTGCCTCTCAACTTGCTTGCTGCGATGAGGCGGGTTGTTTCTGGTGACCACGAAGTTAGCTGCTGCGTTCGTTAAATCTCCTCAATCCACAAACGCGCACTTTGCTTGTGGCAGTTCTCAAATAATGGCAGGGTAGACAATAAGTCGGGCATGGTTGTCACTTGCAGCTGTGGCAAGGAAGCAGCCTGGTACTGCGGTGACATTGGCGAAAATGGCACTCCAAATGGTGGCTGGGGGTACCGTGAAGCTGTTACAAAGCTGGGTGCTGTTACAAAAGGCTGCGGTTCCTGTGGCGGCGAAAATACTTCATGCGTTGGCACGGCTGCGGCGTTGCAAACGAGCGGCGGCGTGGGGTAGGACCACGGTGGCAGTGGGACGTACGAGGCGGACGCATACACTTGCGATGTTGCACCTGGAATTGCTTGACAAACCGTCTGGGTAAGGGGCGAGGCAGGGAATTGCACTATGGTCGAGGAAACTGGCGCTGAGGTCGGTCTCGGTGCTTTCGGAATCGGTGCACGAGCTTCCTCCAGGCATGCTGTCAAACGTTGAATCAGGTCATCTCTTGACCCGGTAGCGTCGATTCCGCGGCGAATGAGCTCGGTTTGCAGAAACTCGGTGCTGAAGCATGCGACGGTGGCAGCGTCGACTTCGGCCCAATTCAATCCCGGCATGGCGCTTACTTCGCGGGAGCAGGGAGGTAGACAATGGCGGCAACTAGGCGGGCTTGGCAGGAGCGGCGGCACGGCGTGAGCGAACGGCAAGGCGAGATCCTGTCGACTGCGCCAAATGTGAGGGCGAGGCTGGGGCGAGATGCTTGAGGCTGGGCATGAAGGCAGAACGTCGACGCAGGTCGACGTCTTTATTAATGTTGGCAAGGCATACAGAACAAGACAAGGGCTAACGCGCGCCAGCGCGACTCAACACAACAGTCCTTCATGGCAGCGGGGCAGACACTCTGCTCGCGGCTCTCCTCTCCAAGCTAAAGGCGGGAAAGCAGTGGAGAATGCCAGACAGGTGCTGCCATCTGTCGGGCGGCTGGCGAAGTGGATGTGGGAGTCTCGGAGGCACTTCACAATACATTGTCTCACTCATGCCTGAACCTTGGATTATTACAACCATAGTGAGTGGTTTCTATCTTGGCGTGCACAATCTGCTAGTGCGATAAGTGATCACCGCGAGTGAGCTTGTACACACAACGTGCCTCCATTTTTCTGCAAGCAAGGTGAACCGATATCACCTCTGCTTATCGTTCAAGCACTCACCACGTTCACACTCACTTCCACTCACAAGCACTGATCACTCTTGTTCACACTCACCTGCACTCACACTCACGTTCACACTCACCTCTATACACCCAGAAGCACTCACCACGTTCACACTCAGCTCCACTCACACAGCACTCAGTCACGTTCACACTCATCTCCACTCACACTCACAGGCACTTCCACTCATGCTCATTGGCTCTCACTTCCACTCACACTCACTGGCACTCACCTCCACACACGCTCACTGGCACTCACTCGCACTCACTGGTACTCACCTCCACTCACACTCACTCGCACTCACTTCCACTGGCACTCACTCGCACTCACCTTCACTCACACGCACTCGCACTCACCTGCACTCGCACTCACCTGCACTCGCACTCACCTGCACTCACACTCACTGGCACTCACTCGCACTCGCACACACTTCCACTCACACTCACAGGCACTCACACTCACTGGCACTCACACTCACTGGTACTCACTCACACTTGCACTCACCTGCACTCACACTCACTGGCACTCACTCTCACTGGCACTCACCTCCACACACGCTCACTGGCACTCACTCACACTCACTGGCACTCACTCGCACTTACTGGCACTCACTCGCACTCGCACTCACTTCCACTCACAGTCACTGGCACTCAGTCGCACTCGCACACACTTCCACTCACACTCACGGGCACTCATTCGCGCTCGCCTGCACTCACACTCATTGGCACTCACTCGCACTCACGCCTCTGAAATGAGTGTGAGTGAGTGCACTCGTTAGTGCGCCGACCTATGCATAGAATAAAGACCCAACTATACAACGTTGAAGTCAAGAGTGGTTGAGAGTATGACAAAAGCCCGTCTGGTCGGGATGATGCATATATAAACGGCAGAGATCCATACAAATATATTTTAAAATATATTTTTGTTCCGTAAAATATATTTTACATCGGCGTCCGAAAAGTAAATATATATTTTTAAACCATTTTGGTCGGTGTCTGGATATTTTTAAGGCCCTCTTCGGCCTTTTAAAAATACAACGTTACGGCGTGCCCGCTAATAAGTGAACACCGTGTCGTCTGCTTGTCGTCTGCTTTCAGCGTCCGCCGCTGAAGAGAGCACGCCCGAGCAGCCCGCCGGGCATCTGCTTGTTTTGTTTTGTTTTTTGCTGGATGGATGGATGGATGGATGGATGGATGAGGCTGAACCCTTTAAACCGGGCGGTGGCATACGCCACCTAGCCATGACTATTAACATATTTTGTACTTTGTGGTGGGTGAAATTTCACCCCTGCCTTGATTTTATCCACCAATCAGATAACCTCTGTTTGGTTATTTTTACCCGCTTAAAGTCTATTTTGCCTTCACTGTCCCTAAACCCCAATGCTTTGAAAAAATCAGCCCCGTTGCCTTGCACTGTAGGGTTAAGCCCTTTACAAAAAAGTATGAGGTGTTCAGCCGTTTCCTCTTCTTCTCCACACGCACAGCACAACGTGTCTATACCTTGGTACTTGACTCGATACATCTTAGTCTGCAATACTCCCGTCCTGGCTTCAGACAACAAAGAGCTTCCCCTAGAATTATCGTAGATATTTTCTTTGGCAATTTCTTGCTTGAAAGTTCGGTATGTTCCCAGTGCTGATTTCGTCTGCATCCCTGTTTTCCACAGACCCCTCTCTGTTTCCTTAACCTTTTTCTTAACCGCTGTTTCCTGGTTTGCACCCCTCCTGCAGTCCAAATATTTGATTGACAGTTTTCTGGTCAGCTTCCTCCATTTTGTATCAACATTCCTCATGTACAAATAACTGAAAACTCTCCTTGCCCACCGCTTTTCTGCAATTTCTCTCAATCGCTCCTCAAATTCTATCTTGCTGCTGGCTTCCCTGCCCTCGAATGACGTCCATCCCATGTCACCCTGTACCCCCTGATTTGGTGTATTTCCGTGTGCTCCCAGAGCCAGTCTACCTACCCCTCGCTGCTTAACTTCCAACCTTGCTCGAACCTCTGATCTCATGCACAGGACCGCATTGCCGAAAGTCAAACTAGGGACCATCACCCCTTTCCAAATCCCTCTCACCACTTCATACCTATTGTAATTCCACAGTGCCCTATTTTTCATCACAGCTGCATTTCTGCTACCTTTAGCCGTCACATATTTTTCATGTTCCGTTAGGTACTCAGCCCCATTGTTTATCCACACTCCAAGATATTTGTACTTATCCACCACCTCCAGCGTAACCTCCTGTATCCTATGCTCGCTGCCCTGATTATCATTAAAAGTCATGACTGCCGATTTTTCTTTACTAAACTTCAAACCTAAGCTATCTCCCTCTTTACCACAGATGTCCATTAATCTCTGCAAGTCTTCCTTGCTGTCGGCCATAAGTACAATGTCATCCGCATACATCGGTCCTGGTAATGACTGTTTAATCCATTATCCTTGCTTGAAATAGGAAAGGTTGAAGCCAAGTCCGCTCCTCTCTAATTTTTTCTCTAATCCTTGTAAATACAGCATGAACAACAGAGGTGACAGAGGGCACCCCTGCCTAAGCCCCTGCTGTATCTCTATAGGCCCAGATACCTTGTTTTCCCATTTTATAAGCACCTTGTTACTTTTATAGATATCTTTTAAAAGATTTCTTACTCCATCTTCCACATCTAGAGTGCCCAGTATGTCCCACAAATCCTTTTGGATTACACTGTCATAGGCTCCCTTGATACCCAGAAATGAAGCCATAGGGGCCTGTGTTCCTTTTCTGCTATTTCAATACACTGCGTCAATGAGAACAGATTATCTTCTAACCTTCTTTGTTTTCGGAACCCATTTTGTAGTTCCCCCAGCACCTCCTCGCTCTCCACCCATGCCTGCAGTCTGTCCTTTATAATCTGCATCACCACCCTGTAAACCACTGACGTCACTGTTATGGGACGGTAGTTGTTTATGTCGGCTTTGTCCCCCTTTCCCTTATATATCATGCTCATCCTGCTCAGTTTCCACCCGTCGGGGGCTTTACCGTCCATTATCATTTTGCTCACTGCCTCTCTTAATGCTTTCTTAGATTTTGGGCCCAATGTCTTTATCAACATAATTGGGATGCCATCAGGACCTGTCGACATGCTACTAGGAACCCTCTTCTCTGCCCTTTCCCACTCGCTTTGTGCCAGTGGAGCCACTGCACTGACTAGTCCACCCTCACCTGATTGAGCACATGCTATGTTTCGTTCTTTAAATTTTTCTGTCATCATTGTTCTTATATGTTCCATTGCCTCATCTCCCTCTAGTCGAACACCTTGAGCTGTAACTATAAACCTCTGCTCTAGGCTAGTCTTATTACTCAAGGAGTTCAGATGTTTCCAAAATTTCTTCGCTGCTTTTCTATCCTTTTTGTTTACTTCTGACAACCATTGGCTCCCCTTTCTTCTGATCTTCTCATTGATCAAATTGGATGCTTCCCTTCTACGGTTTAAGAAGTTATTCCATTTTCTGCCTACATCAGCTTCTGGTTCACCCCTCTGCTTTGAATATCTGTGTTCCCTGGATGCTTCCTGACGTTTCTCTATGGCCTTCTTAACCTCCTCATCCCACCAGCTCTTGGGTTTACGTCTTCTGTTCCCTTTTGTCCCGACTCGTACCTTAGTAAGCTCTAGCTCAAATAGTCCTGTTAAATTTGCATATGTCCATTCTGTTTTTGTATCCTCTGAAATTACTTCCTCAATTTGCTGGGTTGCTATTCCAAGCTGCTTTTCCGAGTAAAATATCCCATCTGGTTGTTCATCTTGCCTCCTACCTACTTTCATTTCCCTTCTAAAACTCACCTTAATGCTGCTGCTTGCATGACGCGCCGCACGGCGCCACCACTGCATGCGCCCCCGTCGGCGCATACCAATGTGACGTTATCTGGTCGCCCGTGTGCACCCGCGCTGACGGGAGTTTTACTCACTCCGAAACATGGATGCCTAAATTGTTGAATGAAAAATTGACACCTTTAAAATGAAGCGGAATAATGCACTACAATTAGTATGCTCTTTATGAGAATATCGCTGCACATGAGCGGTACTCTTGCGTGTCACCAGTTTCTATTTAATGGAGTTAAAAGAGCTTTTAGTGACAGTGTATTATGGTATCCTGAAAGCCAACAGACCAGCATATTTGAATTTACCCTTGTGCCAATTTTATTGCCTCGAGTTCCATCATTATACATTGTAATAGTTATTCGAGATTCAAAAGTGAGATGAGATGGCTAGTGGTGTGTACTGAAGTGTTCAGGACTTGTTGCTGGGCTAGTTGGTTCATCTTATTCCGTAGTGTTTAGACGCAACCAAGGACGGCAAAAAATTCAGGACAGGAAAGAGCGTCACTCGCTCTTTCCTGTCCTGAATTTTTTTCCGTCCTTGGTTGCGTCTAAACACTACGGAAAAACTGAAGTGTTCGCCTATGTCTTCTCCATATATTGCTGCACAGCTATTTGAAATGTGTAGTATGGGTGTTCACATCACACTTTAATGCATGATCGTGATGAACAGAGGATGTTCATTTTTTAATTTTTTTTCGCCTGTTCGTTATTTAGGAAATCCAGTGGAAAGCCTGATGCAGTGAAATCTTGCTCTTGTAAATATGTACATGGTCAGCCGGTACGTTAACAATAACCGAAAAGTTGGCCATGCATCATTAAAGCTCAAGGGCTAGTGAGTCGAACTGAACCAGGCTGGGCTGGGTCGGGCTGGGCCCGGTTCTTTCGTGCTTGAGCCGGGTACAGGCCAGTTGTGAAATCACCGGCCCAGCTCGGGCAGGCCAGCGCATGACACTTTTGGGCTTTGGCCAGGCCAGGGCCAGAACAAACACCACGTGTAGTGCTCTATGTTACGGTGCCACTGTGAAGTATTGCACAGTGATGGTGCCACCATTGGCGTGTTGGTATGGGGAGTGTTCTTGCATTCTTTCCTCGTGAATGCCTCTGGTTGCAGTAACCAGAGGCGTTTGTAGACGCACCGGATGGCTCCCGCATAAGGGTAAGGCACGGTGGTAAGGGGAGCACCATTCATAACACATAGTGCAGCATCGTGCCATAAATAACCTCCCAAAGCATGCTAAATGCATTCTTGGATAGCAACCGAGGTGTGTTCTTTATAAATTTTTACATTTTCCCACATTTTACATTACGAAGCACCAGTGCCATTTAATTTCCATGTACTCCACATACGTATTTCCACACCCACGCATGTGTTAGCTTTTCGGTCGCTTAGTTCAAAACCTGATGGCCCGTCACGGATGTGGCATTGTCTATTGATGGTACTTACACTGACTGCCGCACGTGGCTGCCGAAAACGGTCACATTGAAGGACCACAAGGGCCACAGAAGAATTGCCATCACTGTGTTCAGATTGTCGCTCGTCATTGATCTCGACACGGCTTAGAAAGTTGCAAGCAATGAAGAGGTGGAACATAGGGTGGATGAAGGCAAAAGGGTCGCCCAGCACCTATGTTCGCGGGCGTTGTCTTGCGATCCTCAATACCTTGATTGCACCGATACTTTGACGTACATGGCTGCATGTAAACTGAAAAAGGTTTACGAGTAATCAAGAGGAGGCTGTTATTAAAGATTCAGCCCAAGCGCCAGTTGAAAATTGCAAGCTTCATTTGATGCAATTCACTGCTACAACCGCTCAAAAAAAGTTTTTGGCATTTAATCCACCCACCAAGCGCAGCGATAACAAGCTTTACTGGGCGGATTTAAAAGTGTGAGAGTAGCTTTTTGTCTCATCAGTAGTGCTGCCACAAGCGTTATCAAATCTTATGTTTTCCAAGGTCATACATTATTTTTCTGTGGTTCCCTAAAAGAAGAAGCGTATTTATGAGCCTCTTCTGTATTAGCTCAGTGTAGTGTTTTCTTCCACCAGGCGGTGTAAGAACCAAAGGGCTGTTGAAACACTGAGGTGTAGAATGGTTGTATAAGTAAGCTTCTGCAAAGGGCGTAATTAACCTACATGCTTCAAACTTTCGGTACACGTCATCCATAACATGGCCCTTATTCTGAACAAATATAGAATTGCTAACACCTTTAGTTCTTTCAGGGGAGCAGGGAAATGTTGCAAGCCTTTCATATCATGCCTCCAAAGAGGCAAAAAAATGATGGTATAGCAATTTTCATTTAGCCCTTGACTGACCCACACGCATCAGAATTTTCCAGCATACCCCCCCATTCCCTTTAAACATAATCACGGTGAGTGATTTAGTTATTTCAGGACACTGTGAACAGTCGCATATAACATTTTTGAGCACTTCTATTGCCACTAACAGCTTTGTTGAAAAGGAAAATGGCGTGACTGCTCGACTACTACCGTGGGTAGTGCAGGCATGTCAAGAAATTCATTGTCTCTTTGGTTTCATTAACGTTAGCACATGTGGATGATAATGTGTACTTCATGCATGCCAGCCAACAAAGCCCGCCAAACATTTTCCATTCGGCTCTGGAATACCAACACTGTCTAATATGATTTCGCACATAGAGTAATAAATGCCTCGCACGCAAATGCCTGTGTGTTGTTCCCACTCGTCTCCCGGAATTCGGACCACCACGGTAAACGTGCCTGCTGCATGGATGCTTACAATCGTGGTGTGGAGTCAGTAGCTTGCAAGGCGATAGACACCGCACGAATTTCTAAACCCACACTAGTATTTCAAATGACTCAAACAATCAAGTATCAATGGTAGAAACAATGAAGATTATTTAATTGCAAGAAACAACACAGTTTATATCAAATCAGTAGTGTGACGTTTAAGGTGTGCTGCCCATTGCGTATCACTTCTTGGCTCCCACCTACATACACACTTATTCGGCGACGCCTTTATCTGCTGCCTTTGTTGTGATGGACAGCTTCTGTCAAGAAAGGCTTGCAATGCCTTAAACAACACTTGGGCCTCAAATTATATACCAATTGGCTATACAGAGTGTAGTGTTAAAATATACTCCATTTCATACATCAGGTGCAATGCTGTGAAGGCTAGAGAGACTTTTTGCAGTGGCTGCATTCCCACTTGGAAATAGTTCAATTTTTTTTTAACCCAATTGTGTACAACTGTCCCTATATAGAATCAGTATTGAATGAAAAAAAAAAAACATTTCATTCTTAAAAACAAACTGCACTGTTTTAGATGAATTTGCTTTTCATTGTTAATACTCTTTTCGTGTTTATTACTTGCAGCCCGTAGTGGCAGCCTCACGTGCGTACTCGCCTGAGAAATCGCCGTTGATGTGCAATGAAGCATGGACGGGACACGTGGAGTGAAAGTTTTGCTGACCAAACTTCTTGTGTAGCTTTCACAGCGTTGTACACTATGCATTAAAGTAATATATGGACAATGGCGGCATGTACTGACTCTTGCATGAATAGAAGCACCAGATATGTATATAGGACTCTTCTTGCCAAGAGCTTGTTCGTGCTCAAATTTCATACTCGCACAGGACACCCACTTTAGATTTATTGTAAACAAAACTTGTAATGCCCAAAATCAGTATTAAACCAAGGTCATTGGAAAATGCTGCCTCTGAGTGAAATTTGAGCGCAAATGAGCAAGCAGTTTAGCAAGAACCGTCATATACCTGGCACTCCTAGTTATGCAACACATGGTAGGTTGCTGCAATGTTGCCCAAGCGAACTTTGGTTTATGTGAAACCGAATGAATTTCTTGTAGTTGTCCCACACATTTTGCACACTGAATATTGAGTATAATACAATGTAAATAAATAGTTGTGCAAAAATTTGCATTCCTGAAGTCAAGAAGTAGTATAAACAGACTTCAGTGACTAGCGACTGGCACACACAAGGGTTTGGGAGACCTAGACGGTTATGTGGGGTTTCTCAGCAACAGTTGGCAATGCACAAGAGTCTACCGACTGGTTTCTGATGGGGCAGGACTCCGTCACCACATAGAGCAGTGGTCTATGGCAGCAGCAGCAGGCTATTGTTGCCAGGAAATTAGTCTGCAATACCTCTTCCGTGACAGAAACGACTGTTGTGATGGCGATGGGATGAGGCAGAAAATGGCTGCATAACTTGTATGGTTCAAAACAAACACTTTCACAAAGGCCTGAGCAGAATGTCCTGTCACCTTTGTATACAGGGTTCCTGGGACTTGTCAAGTCTTGACAAATACTAGTCTTTTCTGCCACCATACTCGGCAGCAGCCAATCATGCCTCATCCCCATAGCCTTTGTAGCACTGAGCCAAGTCACGGTCACTCGACAAAACAAATTGGTGATCTGGCCAGTTACACATACCCACTTTATGACAAGAGAATGGGAAGGGGTGCTGCTGGTCCTTTCAAGAAGTAGGACCAACAAAAACACAACTAAGCACTGACAAGGGGACGAGTCTCCTAGTCAGAACATTAGTTTCAGGGACATTCCTTTATAGTAGCGAAGATAGAAATAAATATCTATAGTATAGTAATAATATAGTAGTGGAGATAGAAACACACAAAACTGTGAGGTGAGAGTGCAGAGACATGAGCTTCCCTCCCCAAAGCGGATGCTCTCTCCTATTGCCTCAAATAGAGCCTGCAAGCAACAGTATTTATCCCGTGCCTCCTTCCAGATCATAGCCAGGGCCAATGTGACATTTACCTCACAAGCCCTATCTCCTTTTGTTTTTATACTCTCAAGCTGCATGGTGCATTTCCCGAAGGGCCATTTCACGACGCTCTGCACTTCAGGGGAATCCTCGTGTTATCTTGTTACAGGAAAGTCGAATCTAGCTCAAAAATACTTTTGTTATATCCGAGATTCATTATAAACCTATTTTCATTAGATGCTGATACTATCAGTGATACTGAATTGAGGTCAAGCGTAGCACAACACCAGCACATGGACACATGAAGGAATGACTGACAGACACTCAGAGCTTACTTTCAACAATAAAATATTTATTTCGCGACCAGCTGTACTATACACCCGTCACGTGCGTCACAAGCCATGTGTCAACATACATTTCGATCGAAGGTACCAAATACGAAAAAGAAAAACATCTCTAAAAATTTATAAAAACTGCATACAACCACGAGCCACCATGACACATTTCATATGACAAACCTATCCAGGCATGCATAAGTATTCAAGTCCCTTAACCTGCAATGATATGAAACGTTTTCTGATGGACTTGTCAGTGAAATAGTTCATATGTTGTGCTTCGATGATCAAACTTGTCAACTCAGAGTTTGCTTTTAATTTAACTATACTCCATTTCAAACATATAGCAGGTGACGCTGTGGAAACTACACAATTAGTGCGGCCATAGATGTCTCACTCCGATCAAGTGCAGTTGTTCTTGGTCTGTAACGTTTTCTACGAAATAACTATGTCATACATTTCAAGTGCTACTTGAGGATGCAACTTTACATAAAATCACACATGTGCATATTTGTGCTTCTAGCAGGCGACGTGCCATGTTTTTGTCGCGAGCACCAGTGATGTGCTGTGGCCACTGCTCATAGAAACGTGTTACTCCGCTTGTTTGGTGGTAAATAGATTTCGATCTCCTATGCCTTTCATGCAATAAACACGTCATATTTTGCATCATAAAGTACGAGACATACGTTAACATCAAATTATATGGTGCGTAGCTATATCTTTCTATCATATGTGAGGCACTCCTTTTGGTTGTGGATGCTAGCAGGGAGAGAAGTCTCTCTAGCCTTCGCAGCATCGCCTGCTATGTGTAAAATTGGTGCATAGCATTTCTTTGAACCATGCAGAGCAGTATTGCAGTGGAATACAAGAAAACCATGGGACCAAATCTTATTCGTGTGTCGTTCATTATTGTGTCTATGTGTTGGTGTTGCGCAACATTTTGTCCCATTTAAGTATGACTTACCAGCAAACCCACATCACCGCCCTCATTCATATGAACAAGAAACATTTTGGATTTACTTCGTTATATGTGAAATTCGTTATATCCACATTCATTATATAGAAGTTTGCCTGCATTCGCACTGCTGGTAGCTATTTGTGCCAGTGACACTGTGTCTGTCCCTCCGAAGTTGCACATGGAACCCGTGATGCCATGTTTGCTCACAAGGAGACTGGCTGCTCTCAAAATAAGGGCACAGATGCTGTTATATGAAAGCGAATCTGTTTTTGCAGGATACAGAGATATTAGGGAGTTTTAGTATAGCGGAAAACAGCAAACGCAAGGATTTAGCGTTAGCATTAGCGTTGTGTGCTGCAAACTGCGCATACGCAGAACGTAAACATAGCCAGAACTCTTACATACGTATGCTATTTCCGGAATATAGCGTTCAACGCTAACGCACGCAAGGGATTCCGTACGTAGGGCAAGATGGCGGCGCCTGTTGAAGCGAGAGCCGTCCACTTCAGATCTATCGAGTCGTCGGCCTGCACTGTTAGGCTCATTCGTTCCCCCATTAATGCTTGTGTTTGCTTTAGATTTGTGTGATGATGCTTCGACAGCGGCGTACAGGTGACAAATGGGCGTTGTTTTCGATATACGTTCTCGATTAGCGGCGGAGTAGGCTTAACGAGAGGGTTTGCTCATGTTTGCTGTATCCGCCTCGAGATGGCGCCCAAGTGTATTTGCGTTAGTGTTTTGCTCCGTTCCACTATTCTAAAACACTACCTTGTACCGCGCAGTGCAGCCTTTCTTTACGTTAGCATTGCGTCGCACGCTAACGTAAGCGTTTTCCGCTATACTAAAACTCCCTATTTTGCAGACACGATTGTCAATGTGTGATCTATGCATAGCGCTTGTTTATTTGGAATGACCAAAATTAAAGGGTGTTAGTATACCATTGTGGACTGAGTAAGTACTCCTGCTTAAAGGCCAACTGCAACATAATTTTACTGCGGCTAAAGTTGTTACATATGAGTAGTATATACCACTAAAACAATCTTGGCAAAGCCATACGGCTGGTAATTGTATAGTTTTCTTGTTAGCAACCATTAAACAGCACCTAAGCAGATGACTCATGCACCTGGTGTTTGTCGCTATTACGTAAGTCCCACCGCACTGCCTCCATAATATTTCAACACCCCACGAGCAGCCACTTTAGTTCGAGGTCAAGCCAAGGAGCTGCACGCTCTAGATTATGTGTCACTCCTGGTGAGTGATAATGGCAGCGTTTTCTTTTCTGTTTTGGTATAAAAAAACAGCTATTTTTGATAGATTTTTTGAGATTTTCAATTCGTATTTCAAACTCAAAATTTTGCACTGAGGCTCCTCTATTTGTACACTATCTTAAACTAGGCTTTTTTACATGCTCTAAAAATTTGTTGCAGTTGGCCTTTAAGTGGTCAAGTGGCATGTGACATGCTAATCACTGTGCCTGTTAATGACTTTCGAAAATTGTCTAGACACCACTTTTTACCGGCAGCTTTGGTGGTAAAAATAAATGCTACCCCAAGTTGCAACTGTTCCTTGAACTTGCTTGGTGCATCTGAAGTAAAGGCAGCAAGGAATGGCTCAGCAACCGACTGGCCTGCACCGAGCAACAGGGCTCCATGCACGACCCCTGTCGCATTCACACTCTCTGCAGCCTCTGGCTTCCTTGCCAACCTTGGCAAAGATTTCCTGGGCCACCACACTGAAGAACTCGGCAGGCAAGCCAGCCTCAACAAACTGGATCTGCAAGAAGTGACATCAATTTTAAGCAAGTTACACATTGGGATTGTGACACTAAAAACAACATCTTTAGTTTTTCTATGAATGCTAAAGCATTGGTCAGACATGCAGGTAATTCGTGAAACAGTGCGTGGCCTTTGTCATCTTGAAAAAATAAAAAAAGCAAGTGGGATGCTATTTTGGCAACTCCTGTGTGGCTGAAGCCTCTGCCATGCAGACCCTCTGGTGCTGGACAGCTAAGGATATGCATCAACTATCCCCTCAAATGCCTAAATATAATAAGTTGAATATAATAGAAGGAGCAACTTTTGGACCACAGAAAAAAACTAATTACGCACACAAACGCACACCTAAATGCATTCTCCCCCTGGCGTGCGCGTCTCCTCCTCACATGTGGAATACGCACCGTATCTTGGAGGTAACTTGCGGCAAGTGCAAAGGTCAAGCCGAGATGGTTGGTGTTTTGATGCGCTTTGTGTTCCCGCGCGTCTATTACTGGTTGGCGGTCACGTAATCTCAAGTTCCAAGACAGGGTGCGAAGCGTTCGCTCGCGTTGTGACAGCGAGTTCATGGTCATCGAGTGAGATCTGGTCATGTTTGCCTAAAACTATGACCATTAGTTTATGCAGTTATAATTGCCTCTTGCTAGCGCCATCAATGCTCAGTCTTTCTGGTAAAACGGTGACTTTTTTTTTTTTTGCTCAGGACGAATATTTGTATCTTTTTACACTTTTGTTTTTAATTTCTGGCCGACATCTGATGACAGCTGCGGGCACTAAGCGTAGTCAGCCATGGTGTCCAAGATTTACGGTGCCGCACGACACAATGCAAGCAAATTTCGGACGCCGTGAGCCACGTCGATACATTGCTCTCTGCACGATCTGCAGCACGCGCTAGGATATGTTTTATGGCCTGACCTTCTTGCAATTTGTTTATATAAGTGCTTACTGACGAGATACTGTTATCCACCAGGAATGCTCTGAGAATTTGTGAAGTTGTTTTTAACAGCTGGAACTTTCAAACCTCGAATTCACGATTTAATGAAGTTTTTCGCTACAAGTATAACATTGTTATATCGAGGTTTGATTGTATATTGATGCAACACTCAGCAATACACTGCAGCTGTCATTGCCATAGCTTGTATTAGTGGGTCCCTCACCAGGTTTGGGCATTGCCAATTAAGCACAGCGCGTTGATCACACAGCGGCAATCGTGTGTGCAAACTACAAAATGGCTGCATTGGGCGAAAACGGATGAAATTTCAGACTGAAGGCCATGTGTCGCCCTTCTTATCGATGAAGTCACACATCCAGCTTTAAAGTCAAGGTCACATGCACAAATGATACTATGCAAGACGCACTGCCTGCAATGCCACTGACCATGGCATGTGAGTTCGATTAATCATCCAATCTGAAATGCGTAATGCTGACACTGGAAGTGCAGCGCGCGGCAATAAAGGAAGAGAAGAAAAATGAAAAGGAGGTGGGGTTCGTTACGTGAACCTGACAAGGTCCCTCAGCTCTGGTACGGGAGAAGACAGAGGAGGAACACCGCTTGCGGGCGCTAGTCGAGGCAAGAGGAAGAATGTCTCTGTTCGCAGTTATGCTCACCTCCTGGCGGTATGGTAACAGGACAATTTAAATTCTTCCTATATCCTCCAATAATGAACCAATCTGAAAAATTATGTCGGTAAATAGCTCCCTAGATGGCACCTTGCAACTGCCAGCGTATAACCAAAATTTGCAATGAGGCCTGGTGAGGAGCCCTTCAGCGTGGTTCGCAGGAATCATCCGCTCCTCGATCAGCACGCTTCTATTTTCTTCCCCTTTTTTTGATGGGACCTGTGGGGGGGAGTGCCTACCTGGAAAGCAGATCCTTTGGTGGCTGCAGCCAGTTTAGCAAGCAGGCCGGCCCTGGAAGGGTAGTCGAGGTACTCCTCGCCAGCCGAGCTCTCGGGAAAGACGAGCCCGTCAGCACGCAATCCAAACACGCGGCCTCGCTGGTCCACAGTTGGGTAGTGGGAGAAGGCGTACAGGGTGACACCAGAGGACAGCAATTTGTCGTGAAGCACGTCCAGCTCGCCTCGTGAACTCTGTGAATGTGCGGGCCAGTGAGAGTTGAGAGAGTGAGAACCGTGCACTTCATCATCCTCACTCTGGCAGCCTGCTTATTGGTTTATTTCTAGTACTTAACAGGCCCATGAAAAGGCACTGAGTAGAGGTATCGTCATAATCAATGCAGAACAACTAACTAGGTGCCAGAAAATACAAGGCAAACAAAAGTCTGTACGTACAGAAACGTTGGAATAATATTATACATAAGATTGCATAGCCAATAATGTGAACACTGCAGATGACAAAAAATAGACAAAACCCCAGACAGCAAATGTAAAAAAAAAAATTAAATAATCTCTTGAGCAAGTTGGTAGATACTTGGTGAAGCCATGGGAGCACAAATAAACGTTGAAGGCAAAGAGGAGGTGGGGACGAAGGCACAAGCAGTCGCCCAACAACCACATTTGCAGACACTGTCATGGCCATCGATACCTTGCGCGGTTACATAGATATACACAGCTGCATGGAAAGTGAAAAAGGGCGGAGCACACTAACAAAAAAAAAGGGCTGTTATTATCGAAGATTCAACCCAAGTGCCAGCAGGAAATCGCAAGCTTCCTTTTGTGATGCAATGGCTATGGCTTCTTGACAAAAGTGGTTTAATGTTAAGCCTAGCCTCTGGGTGCGGTAACAAACTTTTTTGACAGTTTGTTGGCTTTACATACAATTTCGAATAAAGCTTTGTTTGAGACTAGCTTTTTACTTCATCTGTAACCCTGCCGGAAGCATTATAGGGTGTTAAGATTTCCTGTGTCACGCAGTTTTACGTGGTCCCCCAAGAAGTGTATTAGCCGGTAGAAGAGCGATGATTTGGGCTAGCTGGTGCGCATTCATTTTCCTTGCACTATGTTCTGTAAGACACTAATAGAGACGAGACGAACACTATAGTTGTGAAGGGGACATGAAGTGACACAGGGGAGCACAAACTACCAGCTGGTTTATTGTCAGATCAAAGCACAGTTTTAAAAGAACACAACAATGCATCGCGGTTGCATAAACTATGGTTATAACAGATCCTCTCAGATCACATTCTCACATTTCTGCTTGCTATTATTCTATTAGTGTGTTCTGCGTGTGTGTGCATCTCTTGCGTAAGTAATTTAAGCATTAGTAAGCATGGTAAACTTTTTAACTGCGCTAACCCACACGGACAAAGATGAGGCAGACAAGACAGTAAGCATGGCTGAAGGTGCGCTCACGCAGTTGTCTTTTCTTCTATTTTTAAAGCCTCTCGGATTTCCTTGGTCATTTTTTTTTCTTTTTCTTTGGCAACGACTCTTGTCTTGTCAAAGTTAGGCATGCATTTGCACGCTCTACAATGCATGGCTAGATTGCTGGATATGGCTATCTGCTGGCATGTGTATAGGTGTTCTCTAAGCCTGTCGTTCAGGCAGCGTCCCGTTTGGCCCATGTATCCCTTGCCGCATGTGAGCGGAATCGTGTACACCACATTACATTCACAGGCTATACTTTTACGCATGTTTTACGCCACATGATCCCTGCGCGCACTCCTTATCTGAGTTCACTTCCTTGCACAGGCCTCTTAGCTTGATCAGCGCAGAAAAGAGCATTAGTACGTCATACCTTTCTACCACCTTTTTTTAGACGGAGTGATAGGTTGTGAACATAAGGCACAATGACAGCTTGCTTATGTTTATCCTTATTCTTTTTGTCAAACTTTCTCGGCCCTGTGATTTGCGGTATCATTTGCTCGCCGATTTGCACAATCAAGTTATCAGGGTATCCACTTTTCTTTAGCCTATCAATCTGTGCGGTCAGGCTTTCTGCGACTGCGTGATAGCAGGATTATTTGCCTGTTCGATAACTGATTTCGCTATTCCTCTTTTTATAACCTTAGAATGGCTTGAGTCATAGTGTGAGATTTGTTTTTCTGCTCTTGTTTTATATGACCAACATGAGTGGCCATGTCCTAGGCTTATTTTCAGGTCCAGGAATTGTATACTCGAAGCTTCTGGTAGTTCGTGCATGAGAGGCGAGGCCACTGTGCGCCTCCTGGAACAAGTTCAGCACAATCTTCAACACTCAACAGAAGCGAAGTGTACACTCCACTCCACCCACTTCTATCACCATCATCATCATTCTATTTTTATGTGCACTGCAGGACAAAGACATCTCCCAGTGCTCTCCAATTACGTTCCCTGTCTTGTACCAGGTCATGCCTGCAAGTTTCGCAATTTCATCACGCCGTATCATTCTCTGCCATCCTCGACTGCGCTTCCTTCCCTTGGCACGCATTTTGTAACTCTAATAGACCACCGGTTATACGCCCCACACGTTACGTGGCCTGCCCATTCTTGGAAACCTCCAATAGCATACATTGTCTTGGTGTGCAATCTGTCACACTAACAAGTCACCAGTCACTTAGTCTACAGGTCACAAGTTTTGTGCAGGCCCATATTTTTTCTTGAAAGGCTAAACTGCAACAAAATTTCCCATTGGCTAAATTGGTCATAAATGAGTGGTAGATACCATCAAAGCAATGTTGAAGATGTTGCAGGGCTGGTAATTGCCTAATCGTTTCATGAAAATGCTTCGAATCGCACCTAAGCTGACGACGTGTGCACTTGGTGGTTAGTGGATATGATGCAAAAACCAACACATCGCCTCCGAGATGTTTCACCAAGCCGCGGGCAGCCACGAGCACCACCTAACCTCAGAGGTCATGCTTAGGAGCCACATTGGTTCTCAACGTTTCAAGTCATGTGTCACCTCTGGCAAAAGGTAATGGCGACATTTTTTTCAGTTATAGCATCAAAAACGCCTATTTATTGTGAGCTTTTTGCGATGCATGCACTCGTATTTCATACGAAATGTTTTGCATGAAGGCTGCTCTATAACTAGACTACCCATAACTAAGGTTATTACGCAACGAAAATTTCGCTGCACTTGGCCTTTAATTTCAGTCAGAATATTGTACACTTGCATTAACCTTCTACAGGTGCTGGGAAATCAGAGGAGATTGTTTGGTTTACTGCACTGGAATTTCATACAAGGGACAGCGAAAAGGACACAGACAAACATGTGCGCAATATGTGCTTGGACGAACACGTGCGCTTGTGTTCCAGATTCCAGCACAGTAAACTGAATGATGCTGCACCAACTAGCCCCAGTTAAAAGCCTTATTGAACTTGGAGGAAGGTACTGACATTGAAGTCGCTAGCAGAAATGGCCAGGACCACCCTCGCTGCTTCAGTGCTGAAGGGCACGGTGTCCAGGGCATAGTCAAGGGTGAGTGCAAGGTCAGTGGCCACAGCCTTGCTGCTCTGGCCTACACTCCTCAGCAGCTTGCCAGCAGCATCAATGTGCGGCACAAAGACATCCCTGAAATAAAGCGCGGTCAGCAAATGTCTCAGGAGAACTTGTTCTGAGCGGCACTTTTTAATTTACATACATTTACCACAGTTCCCACAGAGCCATTGATCGGCATTACAGTGGAGAGGCGGGGAAAATAACAACCAAAAATTAACACGCACTGTGACATATACAACACAGGATTCGTGTACATTACAACATGTTTGTGATTACGCTATCACATGGTACGTACGAACTAAACAAGATTTAGAAGTGACGTTACAAATACATCACTCGAAATTACGTAAGTACTGTAGATGCTGCATTTCATGTGATTAGCAAACTTACTATTTGGCATCAACATTGTAAGTGTGTATAATAAAACAAATAGTGCTGCCTTCTGTACGTAGGCATTGTAATAATGCATAAGGTGTATTTGGTGCACATTTTCTATGAATTGCACCAAAGTTACTTTCTTTGCAAGTAGCAAACTTTCTTTGCAAGTAGCAAATCGTCTATGTCAATTGTTTTGTATTTCAGTCCTTGTGTGTCCTTGTGTACTGGCTATGTTGTTCTAGCCCCAGGCATTATTGTATCAGGCTGCATGTGTGCTGTAATTGCCTGCAGTACTGTACTATATTTCCGTACAGTTGCAGTCCCTGTTGGTCCATCTGGAATGGTGCAACTGATGAACGAGAAAATACTGGGGACAGTTGTAAGCTGCATTTATTTGTTTGTGCAACCAGACCATGAGTAGCAGTATCACAGCCGCAAAAACTGCACTTTCTTCTGTTGGAGCCATTACATCTCCGTCACACGTTTTCCCAACAACAACCTGAGACCCAAAGATGGCTCACTGAAATTAACTGCTTTCCAAGTTGGTTGTTATTACTGACTGGTACGCTACAAATGCGAAAACCTAATTTTAAAGCCATAGCTTTCGTTAGCTACTCGCCCACTTTGAATGGACGCTGGCCGATCTCGCACAATGCAAACTGGGAGGAGAGCCAACTTAATTATGCCACTAGGAGCTGGATGCTGTCTTGCCAAGTAAGCAGTTTGGGCCACTGGGCGTGTGCCCAGACAGACAACCTCAGCGCTGTGCATGTAATATACTGTGGCAGAAACCAATATGCTGCGTTGTGGTATCATCTGGCACTGTGGCTGGTAGCAATAATCGCCACTTCATGTGTCTGCTGATGCGCCCATAAGGTTTCGTGATTCACACATGGCATGGGGGATATGCAGCAGGTCACACAAGAAAGCTATCGCTGACTTGGACAATCATCTTATAGATGGTCTCTCTGCCACAAATTTTTGTTCAACGGTTAGATGCTGAAAGAAGCACCTCCACGTACAGTGCTTACGGAATGAAAAACACCCGATTTAGGGCATAGTACTTTCATTTCCACCATCTGCAGTTGGCGTTACATTCGCGTAATTTTGGCTCATACATTTTAGTGACCAGATTCGTAGCGACAGGACATGGTGCTCTAGAGTAATTGCACATATAGAGTGTTCTATTCACATATGCAGTTGCACATATGGGGTTTCCTAGTCATGTTTCATTCCGTGAGCACTGCACATGGATGAATAGAACGAATGAAACTTTAGCAAGTTGTTAAGGACTCATGTTACTGAATGGCAGGTGTGCAAAGATGGACACAATAAAAAATGAAAAGAACAACAAAAAATGACGGTGTTTGTGTTGTTCTTTTTGTCCCCTCTTGTGTCCATGTTGGCACACTTGTCTTTAAGTTACACGAATGAAGTTTGTCACGTTAAACACTGCTTTTCTTCACTTAAATGCAAAGATGAGTATGTAACATCAGGTGGTGGGTTGGGATGTTCATGCTGTGTCCTGGATTTTGATGTCATTCTTACAGCATTTGAAATGCCTTTCACGGGTGGTTGTTGTTGTTTGTGGCAACACAGTGGCCTAGATCAAACTAGCGTAAATTTTCACAAAAGCTGATGGCAAGGGTACGACTAAACTGCTTTCATACAGTTCTGCATGAATCCAACTTTATATCTGGGATGAATACTTTACATAAAGGCTTCAGAGTTAATTCTGAAACAGACTGAAGGCAACCTGCAATATAATGCACGAGGGGTCTCAGGAGAATACACATTTTGCCAGCGCATTTATTCAGTTGCATAATCTGCTACCTCTCAGATGCCTGCATTTGATTAAACAGTGGGACTGCAATATATATATATATATATATATATGTGTGTGTGTGTGTGTTTTTTTACGGTTTGAGAGTGAAGCTGTTAGCCCCTAGTTGGTCGGGACTTTTCATGGCATGCCCCCTAAAAACTAGCAGATAAGAAGGGGTTTGTGTTTGAGTTCCCACGTAACAGAATTATGTTTTATTCGAATTACAACCCGATGCCATCATGTCTGTAAGTTGTATATCAGTTGTACTTTACAAATTTCATGACATAGTTTACTTTGAGAAATTCAATTAGTTCAATATTGCACTTGCGCCAGGCGGAGCAAGTGCATTACAAACGGCTTACAAGAATGAGGATGTATGCTGCACTTCCGTACATGTGCGCGTGACGGACGTGTGCGCACAATGTTTCTGTCTTTGATGCATCAAGCGCTCTGCCTGTTGTGTCTGTCGCACAGCGTGTGCTGCGACCGTAATCGACATTATGACGAACACTGTCAAACAACATACCACCGCGGAAGCTGGAAAAGGGGTATTTCAGTTTCCACCTAACAGAATTATGTTTTCTCGTATATTTAAATTACAATCTGAAGATATAATTTCATTTCATTTTCATTTCATGTGTAGGTTGTGTGTAAGTCGTACCTTACGAATTTACTGACACAATTTACTTCGAGAAATTCAATTACATCAAGAACGCACTTGCGCCAGACGGAGGGCCTACAAGAATGAGGATGGACCTCAAATGGCAGCTGGGAAAGGGCTTTGTCTTTCAGTTTCCACGTAACGAAATTATTTTTTCACATATATTCATATTACAATCCGAAGCTATCACGTCTGCAGCTTGTACGCAAGTCGTACTTTACGCATTTTCTGACGCAATTTACTTTTAAACATCAATTTAGTTCAATAAGGCACTTGGCGGACGGCCCAGGAGAATGAGAATCTATACTGCACTTCCACACACATCCGGCGTGCGCAACATACGTCGCTTGTGGTGGTGGTGCTTATGTAATGTCAGTTGGGGTGGTGGTACTTGTCTAACGACCACACTTAATTGCTTCGCTGTATATCCACTTTCAGTGGGTGGAATAGAGTGGAATTTATATATTCTGTATTCACAGTTTTTTTTTTTTTAGGAACGCATACCTGTGATTTAGGTGCAAGTTTATCTCTCAATAATTCAAGGCTGCGTAAAGTTAAAGTACGTCTGAGCTTTTTGCACGTCTTAAACTCACTTGGCTGTCGTGCGCAGGTGAGGGCTCCGGTAGTGGTGACCGCGGCCACCGCCATTGAGCACAAAGGCGTACTTGGTGTCGTGACCACGTGCCTTGAACACCGCGTCCACAGCATCCACCAGCTTCTGAGTGCCGGCAAGCACAGAGGTGGCCACCCGGGGATCAAACGAGCTCTCGGCCAAGAGCACGACCACCTCCAGGAGAGGCCCAGACTTGACCTGGAAGGTCTTTTGGCCTTGCGCTTCTGGCAAGTTCAGGCAGTGGTCTGCATCCAAGACACTTCTTGCATTCAAACACTGGCTGAGATGAAAATCTTGCAGCTAATTTTCACTCATACTTCTTGGTCACTAGTGGGACCAGAGTCTTCAATTGTGATGAAGAGGGAACGGGGAAGTGGAGTTGCTGTGCTGTGAATCTTCCAAGAAGTGGGTGACAATATGTTTTTTTTGTATTTATCACCAATTTTGAACATCTCTGTGAAAGGCAGGTGAGGTCAATTATAACCTATGAAATCAGTTATGAAGCTACAAAAGGCAGGGGAGGTCAGTTAAAACCACGTATAGCTGACAATGAAGCCAAGGGCTTCATTGCTTTCATTGCCACTGCCTTTGCATCACAGAGAAAATTAACTTTTTCTTTTTAATTGAAATGTAGAAATATTACAAAAAAGCCTTGATGCTATGAAACAGTATATGAAGGCTTATTGCCAGTTACCTGCTTCTACATTTGTGTAGAGCACTGTGCCTGTGATTAAAAGGCTCCAGCAAGGTGGAAAGCTGGACTAGTTGGTATGGTTACATGATATATATATGACAGCGAAACAAAGAGAAAAGAAAACCACAGGACGAGTTTTCTTTTCTCTGTGTTTCATCTGTCACATTGCCATATACCAATTAAAAGGCTGTTCCACATCTGCCACCTCAGCTGTGAATGGCATTGGCTAACACTCACACTGCTAGAGCTAGTGCACACAAACAAATACTAAAAAAAGTTTATAGGAGAAAGGCCGCCGTGGTAGCTTAATAGTATATAGCAATGCACGCATAATGCAAAAAATGTGGATTTGGCTCCCACTTGCTACAAGTTGTCCTTATATCCACTCTCATTTCCCTTTTCCCTATTTGGACATTTCAATTAAAGAAACAGCTCATCTGTCCTATATTTACACTTGGCTTCATTCACCCTGCACTTCTTGCGGTTGCAACTAAAAAAATTGAGTGAGTGAGTGAGTGAAATAACTTTATTGAGGTCCAGAGAAGACGCAGGGGACACCCCGCGCCACCCGGCTAGTCCCACGTAGGGACTGGCAAGCCGAGCTTGACGGCTCGATCGTGGGCACTCTGGACGGCCAGGGTTTGGTCGTTGAGTTCGGGGCTGCCGAAAAGCAATTGAGTCTCTCATTTTCTTTTATCCTCCTTACCCAGGTGAGGTGTGTGTGTGTCACACGTGACAGGAGAACCAGTTTAGAGAATTGAATTGGAAGGTGACAGAATCATATCGAAGGACAGCATCACTTTGCAATGCAGGTGGGCACATTTAGTGTCATTTTGAGCAAAAGAACTTTGCTGTTTGTATCATTCACGTAGACCATCAGATGGAAAGGTTTCATAACGCTTGCTGTAAAATGCACTGACCAGTGAGTGCGTATGTCGAACTCGCTTCATTGCTTTGAAGCATGTAGCCTCGACAACAGTACTCCAGAAATAAGTTAACAATTGCTCAATGCAGAGTCGGCACTAATCCTGAAACCACATTTTTGTCATCTCAAATGCTGTGAGCGCCCCCGTGCCATCTGCAGTGGAAACAACCATTCTTCATCTGCTTAACTTGGATGCAATGCTGTCTTGTCCTGGCTCGTGAAGACTGATCATGTGAATGTGGTTGTAATAAATTTAATTACACTAAAATTCACGCCAAATGGTATTCTTAACTATAGCACAGTGTTATTTTGGAAACATTGCCTAAAATAACAAATGTACATATAATGTTTGTGTTATCGAAGCGAAGTGTGCAAACATGGACGCTAGTAGGTACGAAGATGACAACACAGATACATACATATATGTATACATAACGTGCCTACTGAGCTACCCATTGATATCACCATCAATTTCAAATTACACTTCCCTGACTTTTCTTTCATGTGTACTGCCAAAGTGACACTCACTGAAAGTGTCATTGATGGCATTTCTGACTGGTCATTTTCTGACCACTAAGACAGTGATACAAAGGTCGTGTAAGACAGCAACTGAGCTTTAGTGCAAGTATACGCGGGTTCCATTGATGATAATGAAGCTATATTATCCCTATCTGGACTTGCTTATTCTCACAATGCAACTTTAAGGCTGTCTTTCAAAAATTTTGTAGAACTGAGAAAAAAAGAAAGACAAGCTGGGGTTTTAGTGCGCCAGAACCATGATCTGATTGCAAGGCATGTTGTGTGGGGCACTCTGGGTTAGAGAGAGGCTGAAAATTGAGCTTGTTAGTACAATTGCTGGCAACTTGGAAACAGTGCTAAATGATGGGACGAGACAGTAGGTGGGCGCAGCCTAACAAATTTTATTTGAAAGAGCATATATACTGTTGCTACACATAAAGTACTATAGTATATTGTTACAAAGGTATGGGTTTATTATGGGGATTACGGATATGTCATGCAGCGTTGCAATGACGTAACCTTCTTGCTAGTCTAAGTCCATGTGCTGTCTTTCTTGTTCTGTCATTTAGAGCTGTTCCCAAGTTACCAACACTGGATTAATTTTGACCACCAGGGGTGGGGCTCTTTAACGAGCACTAAATGCACGAATAGAACTGCCAGAATGCTATGCAATGTGCCATAAGTTTGCCCATCTAACTGGGGTATAAGACCAGCTGGAATGCCGCTTCGGGGGTGGCTCACCGCAGTGCAGGTTGTCGACCCAGTAGCCGTGGTGAGTGCAGAAGGCCGCCATGGCGTTGACGCTGGTGCAGGTGCTCGCCCGGTGGCTGACATCCCACGAGCAGGCCTCCTGGAACAGTTCCTCCATGTTGGTCTTCATCAGACAGTGCTTGAGCGTCTGTGGCATCCGCTGGCGGCACTCCTCCACGTTCTCCCGCACGCTCTTGACGGGGTTGAGCAGTGCCCTGCACTCCGCGTAGCCACTGATTTCGTAGCCGGCGGCAAGCTGCGCGGCGTCCTTAGCGACTTGCCCATTGGGAAGCTGCATTTGAAAAATGGTGCGTCAATCAATCAGTTCGTTTTCTCCCAGTTTTTTTTTTTTACAAAACTGAGGGCCATGAGAAAAAAAGCAGCATTGCAGTGCCACTTGACTGGTCTCGCCACCCGAGGAAGTCAGCAGTAGCAGAGCACATGAAAGAAATCTTCGTGACAAACGCTTACAAATAGAACATAAGTGCAATAACGATGAAAAGAATGCATACCATATGTATACCAACAACTTTCAGAAACATGGAATGGTATTTTAGGTAGGTAATACATGCTCTCATAATCAGATTGTGGTTTCGCCCAATAAAACCCCAGAATTAAATTAAAGGCAATACATGCTCAAATTTATTTGTCATGCCTTGAGAGATTACGAAATTTAGGTAACACTGGAAAACCATAGTTAGTTCTGCATTGGGGAAGCAGGAAGGCATCTGGGGTACTGGTTGAATAAGGTATTCTTTTGCATTCAAGTGTGAAGAGATTCGGAGAAAAAAGGCAATTTCTGGCAATTGTCTATTTACCGAAACATCTCATCTTCAATAGAAAAATTTCTGTTACAGGTAAAACACTAAACCATTCATGAATGTAAGCAGTGTACGAATCATAAGGTACATTAGCAATAATGCGTAGCATTTTCTTTTGTAATGTGAGAAGTTTTTTGAGTATTTGATGCAGAGGGCTGTTGCTCCAAATAAGGACGTAGTAGCTTAAAGACGAAACGAAAAAGGCATAATACAAAGCTAGCTTAGCCTTGACAGACAGTATATATCGATTACGAGAAGCGATACCTACAGCATGAGAGAAAGTGTGGCAAACTTGTTTTAGACTCCTGGCAAAATGCACAAAGCATTAAATCTGCCAGACTGGGAAGGATTAGATGGGGATTATCTCACTGACCTGCAGTTTGCAGGTGACTAATGCATTGCCCTGGGCTTGTTGGTTTTTCTTTATGCAGTGCCAGCGCTAGGGGATGGGATACAAGTTGAAGGTGACAACACCATGTTGTGTTGCCTTTGTCTCGTGTCTCGTCCCTTAGCACTGCCATCACGTAATTGCAGGTGACGGTTTCCTATTCGACAACACTGGAGGTGACCTCAGACAAATGAGTGAGCACCTGAGCTGGCAAAGTTTGAAGATTAAAAGAAATATTGTTTGTACTTCGTATTCAGCTTCTTAAAGCGCTAAGGGGTACTTTTAGCTAGGCGAAGTAGTCACAGTGGACTCAACTAACAAGACGGAAATCTGCAGATAAATAAAAATGATGTAGAGAGAATGCGGGAATCTATCTCAAGTTGTGAACTACAGCATACTGTAGCGGGCACTTCACGCAGGTCAAGACTGTACTTAATTCAGCAAAAAAAAATTTTTTTGGAATGTTAACCAGTAAGGCATGCGCTTCAAATTAAAATAAACATTGCGTAGATTTCAAAAATTACTAAAAATTGAAACTTTGAATTTGAGACTACATGCCCTGGCTTCAAGTGAAATTGGCGTTCATGCAAATCCCATGCCCTGTAAACTTTTGTGGTCGACGGTACCGTAATCATACCTGCCATTCTGTAAACTAATTTCTAAAAATCCTGTGGACACAACATTCAAGAGGGGGGAATTGCACATATCTTTAATTTAACGTGTTCTCCTTATCAAACGCCTTTTGTGGAATATGAGCACACTTGATTAATGATAGATAACATTTAGTTGCAGCACTCAAGCAGCAGTAAACTTGTAATCGCCAAGACTGACAATCAACACATTGTTTTTAGATGACAGTGACTTTTTCAGGGACTTTGCTGTTGCCGATTTTGCTTGCTCAGGAACTTGTCTGAATAAGCTTGCTTAAAACAAGTATGTTTTTGGTGTCCTTTCATCATGAGAAGACTTCCAATGGTACAGTTCGGAGACTGGTGAGATAAACTACCTTCGGAAAAAAATTTTTTTTCTTAAAACTTTCAGACGCAACACTAGTAAAATTGTAGAACGAGCCCAAATTCATGAACTTTACAGAAAAATTTGGCACAGTTGCCAGGTATGCATAATCAATGCATTCTGCCAGTACTAACCTATGGGGTACAACTTGAAGGATAATGAAAAAACTTGGCAAAAAGCTGAGGACTATGCAAAATGACAGGTGTCATGTTGAGCAACAAGATGACAATATGGGTTGGAGAGCAAATTATATACATTCTTGCTGATATTTTGGAGAGGTGTGGTTAGGTGATGCAGTGCCTAGAACAGATAAACGATAATATGATTTAGCTTTGTCGGTCATGGCACGTAAATGTGGAACTGGACCAGCTAGACTCATGTTTAGTGGCAGTGTGCTGTTCAAAGGTGAAGGTGTCCTCGGACCCAGGGCCAGAGGTCACCATACGCTTACAGTGGCATGATGAAAAAAAATATCAGGATCCCCTGCACCGTGTGATTCAGTTTAAGCATAGCTTCCACTGGTGTTTGTGAGTAATGCTGTTCGTGTTTAGATGCAATTTACAAGTATCGACCACACGACGAAATTACACATGTTTATGCAGGGAAATGCCTCCTTCAATGTAAATGCGTGATGCTCCAACATTGCAAACATGGCGAACCGAAACCAGCCTATTGCACACTGAATATGCACTGAACTGATCCTATACGAAGATGTTTATCAAAGTACTTGTTTGCACCTGTAAATAACATGTTTATGAACAAGTGTGCACTCTCATTCCCAGGCATCCACCTCATCCACCAACAGTTGAACCTATCTTAGGCCAGCTTGGTGGGGCACGAGTATTTTCCAAGCTCAATGCAAGATATTTCTTCCATCATATCAAACTAAGTCATGAGAGTGAAGGACTGACAACATTCATCACTCCTTTTGGCCACTACTGCTACAGACGTCTTCCCTACGGCAACGCAACAGCGCCTGAATATTTACAATGCTTCATGTCAAGACTAGTCTTCGGTAGGGGCCACCAAGAGCACGACCAACGCCTAACTGAAGTCCTGGCTCGCTTAAATCAAGCAGGGGTCACTCTCAACGGAAAGAAAAGTCAGTTCCGAGCGTCTTCAGTCAAGTTCCTAGGAGTTGTTGTGAAGGTGCAGGGAATTTCACCAGATCCAGATAACGTCAAGGCCTCCCACTGCCAGTCGTTGTCAGCGGTGTTCGGCGATTGCTTGGAATGGCCAACGATGTGGCTGATTTTCATTCCAAACCTGTCTGACATCTCTGCACCTATTCATCTATTCTTGAACAAGAACAATGCCTGAGATTAGGGTCACAGCCAAGAGCAAGCTTTTAACCGCATCAAGTCATTTCTCAGCTCCGATACTTGTGTGGCAAAATACCACCCACATTACCCGACTATAGTATCGGCTGATCCAAGCTCTCACAGCCTAGGGGTCCTCTTGCTCCAGGACCAACATTCTGGAATTCGACAAGTCTATGCTTCTAGATCCCTCACTCCCACAGAGGGACGCTACAGTCAAACAGAAACGGAGTCTCTGGCTGTCACATGGGCCGTGTCTAGGTTTGACCAGTACCTTCGCAGTCTAAGCTTTGAGGTCGAGTCGGATCGTCTTCTGCTTGTAGCCCTTCTTTCGAGCAAGGACCTGGAAGTCTTGCCACCTCAAGCACAGCAAATGCAGATGAAGCTGATGCACTATCAGTATACCGTCAAATATGTACCTGAGAAACTCTTAGCCTTGGTCGATAAACTATCACGAGCACCCTGCGACTCGCTACCCTCGAAAGCCAATAACGACTTGGAAATCTATGTAGGTGAAGTTCTCAAGGAGCTACTTCCACTAGTGGCAAGTCGACTAGACGATGTCCATTGTCTTCAAGCTCAGGATGGAGTGTGTTTCTTACTTGTGACATGTTGTGAGGGAGGCTGGCCATCCAATTGCAATCAAGAACAGAGTACCAACCCACATAACACTGTACTGGAAAGATAGATGGACTGAGTAAGCACGATGGCTTGCTTTTGTTGGATTGCCATGTCATCATTTCATCTGCTCAATGCCAGGACATACTGGCACTGCTGCACGAAGGGCATCAAGGGGTACGTCGTTGTCAAGAACGTGCCTGAGAGTGTGTTTGGTGGCCAAATTGCAATCTGCACATTGAACACCTTGTGGCTCTATGTGCCAAATGTGCCGAGACTCGAGTCATGCATTCCGAGCCACTGATACCAACTCCCACACCGGAAATGCCATGGCAAATGCCTGGGAATTGACCTGTTCCAGTTTAAAGGGTGTGACTATGTCCTGATCATCGATTAGTACTCCAGATTCCCTGAAGCGGTCACACTGGGGACTACGTCAACATCAGTGGTAGAGCACCGCACGGGCCGATTTTTTCAGCCCGGGCCCGGCCCAGGCCCGTTTTTATGTTGGGCTGCCCGCCTGAGCCCGATCAAAACATTTATGGCGAGACCCGGGCCCGGTCCAGGCCCGGAAATAATCTACGTTACCCGCCGGGCCCGGCCCGCCACCCCCTTACCTTAGGCCCGAGCCTGGCCCGAGCCTGGCCCGAGCCCGGCTCGAAACCGGCCCGAACCCGGCCCGAGACCAAAAAGCAGATGTTTTTCAGAGTTGAGACGCCCGAGAATAACTAGCTGCACATTACATGCACACCACCAGAAAGCCCGAGCCCGGCCCTGGCCCCCATCAAAAAACCCGAGCCCGGCCCGGGCCCGGGTCAAAAATAACTTGCCGTGCCCGAGCCCGGCCCGAGCCCGTGAAAAAACTGCTCTTTCCCGGCCCGGGCTTTCGGGTAAGCCCGAGCCCGTGCAGTGCTCTAATCAGTGGTCATTGCTGTGGTGAAGAATTGTTTTGCTCACTTCGGGATTTTAAATGCCATGCGGACAGACAACGGACATCAGTTCGCGTCCAATGATTTTGCCGAGTTCGCTCCATCTTAAAGGTTCTACCATGAGACAAGCAGCTCTCGATACCTTCAGAGTGATGGTGAGGCAGAGCGCATGGTACGGACCGTGAAGGACCTGCTTGAGAAAATCTCCGGTCTGTACCTGGCCCTTCTTGCTCACCGAGATACACCTGGAGTTTTTGGTATCTCTCCAGCACAATCACTTATGGAACGAAAACTGCAAACTCGCCTTCCGAGGACTGCCACAACGACTTCTGTCGGCATTTGAAGTTCAGACCACAGGATCTTACGGCCAAGGTGCAACAAGTGAAAAACTACAATCGCCGTCACAGTTCAAGCCCTTCGAGTCCTCTGAAACCAGGGGACGACATGTGAGTCAAGGACATTGGTTGCCACAGTCGTGCCCTCAGTCGCTGAGATCGTATGTGGTTGAGACTCTTAGCAGCATTCTACAGAGGAGTCATTACCATCTGGTGCCTTTCTCAGCAGGCCAGAATATCCAAGGACAGCAGCAGCCTCGCCATAAACACTGGGAACCTCACAACAAAGTTCTTCCTGCACATCGTCTGTGCGACCTGTGGCTGCACCCCCTTTGCCTGAAATACAAGGACTGCCTGTGGAAGCAAGTTCGCCTTAACCTTATGAACTGAAGCGAACGCAATACGATCACGCATTGAGACCACCGCACAGGTTGAATTTGTAGCCATCTCGGGAAGGAAGACGGTCACCGCCTTGCACTTGAGTTCGCAGCTAAGAGGTGGTGCTGAGAGCAAGGGGGCGGCACCTCTGAACATGTATATATTTAACCAGCAGGTGGCAATAGAGGGGCTTCTTGTTGTTTCGGGCTGTATTCGCACGTGTCATCACCCGGTGCCCCTGAACAACACGCGGGAGGAAAGGGTGACAGGACAAGCCCTAGAACATTCAGAGATAAATCTTGTGACAATTAGTCAATGAGCTTCCTTCCAACAGGCTATCAATTGTAGAAGCAGCAAAGAGACCAAAGAGGAGCCTGATGTGCTTCCATGCATAGCACTGATACAATGCGGAGACAGTGCAGCATAGCTCATGTAAGACCAAGTGTGCACTTGGAAACAGTGGGTGCAACGATTGCGTGGATAATTGTCAAAATATCTTTGTTCTTCGATATCTACACCTAAATTTAGAGGTGCAGCCCTTACCAGGAATACACAATTTTATATGGCAGCTGCAATATCAAACAATTATTTCTAGTACAGGATCCTTGTCACAGCTAGTTTACAACACCTACATTTTACAGAATGTGGACAATGCTTCCACAGAAAAGCTTCCAATGACGCATTCAACTTCATAATTGGTTACTGATTCCTCACTTTAAGCCATGGATTTGCAGGTTTCCCAACAGCATTGGTCATGTAACAGAGGCACTCACCTCATATTCATTGCCAGCATTGCCATCTGCATTGCCAAGTGTGCCAAGAAGGTTGCCATGGTGAGACCGGTCCAAAACGAATGTGCAGAAGAACTTGGTGGCGTCGCAATAAATGGTCAAGCCATGTCCTCGCACTCTCACTAGGTGACCCTCCCGGTACACATCCACTTGCCTGCACATGGCCACATGAGATGAAATGATACACAATATTCTAAACAAATCTAATCAACAATGATTACAATGCATAATCCCTTTAGGTGCCATTTAATTCTGCTCATTGAAAATTTAGTTTCACAACATTTCTTGAGCCTTCAGAATCATAAAAAGCGCAAGCTGCAGAACAAATGAATAAAAGCACTTCTGTGAGATTTGTCAAGCTTACAGAATGTAGACTACAGTAAGAAGTAGTACTTGAAAAAGGGGGTGCCAGCGGATACACAAGGACTAGTACGCAAGAAAAAGGCGTTGGACACGAATGAACGCTGGACTTTCAACTGTACTTTATTGGGATATCAATTATGAGAACAACTAGTATTTTATGTCTCACATACTTGGAGAGCACCTATCCAGCCACTTGAAAAGTATGCCTCACGTAAAACATTTTGAAAAAGCAATGAAAGAAGTGATCTCGCTGCATGATGACATACTGACATTGAGAGCAAGCACCTAGGTAAGTGTGTGTGCCTTTCAACTCGTTTTGCTAAGACACTACACACACATTATTCAAAGTTGCAGCATAGGTCAAATCGGAAGTGTTTCAAGATGTATGTGACACATTTTAAGCATCGTTATTTTCTAATACTTGCTGCTGGGCTAGGTGGTTCATAATTTCATGATTCATGATCAGTTCATGATTTAATTCAATCGCCTCTTAAATCATTATTTTCATTAGTGCACTGCTTTTGATTCACTACCCTGATGTGCACAATTGTGCACACATTGCTTGAAGAGGATAAAAGAGAAATGTAAACACAAAGAAATTAATAAACTGACCTCAAGCAAGTGTACTGCTTTGGCACGGGTTAGTTCGTTAGCTCCAGCAGCACATCAATGCTACAGATCTACAAGTATAATTCTCAACATAAACCTTTTTACTAGATACTGAAATAACTATGTCAGTTTTCAGATACAAATTACTCTCGACAATAAAACAATAAAAAAAAAACATTGACAGAAAGGAAGATGTCCCCCTTTTTGTCAATGTTTTTGTATTACTTTGCCATTTTTAAAAGCCACTGCAGCAGGTAAAAGCATGTTGTGCACTGGCATTTAGTGAGAATGCATATGCGCTACTAGAGTGCAGGTAGATCGTTGACTTGAGAGGTGATATACTAGCACTTCTCCAAGCAAGGCAATGAATGGAGTAGAATGCTATAATATATAAGTGGGGGGGCAGGTTTTCTTTTCTACTGCGGCTGTAGCTGCTCATGGCTGCCAGCATGACAGAGTGCATATGCAGCCCGTGTGCCCTGTGTTAGAGGTAATCTGCCGCGTCTGCCAAGATTGGGCGAGCTAAGATGGCGTGGTATCATGCGCTGTCTTCCCACCTGTTTAGTGCTAGAGGTTGAGTAATCTTGAGTTTCAGAGAGGTTTTACCAAGGTTTTATCACTAATTTGTGTGTAGGACTTTTGCAAAGCCCTCGTTGACATTGTAAGAAATTCAATACTAAGTTTGTACACTTTAGATGCTCTAACGGATGCGGCTTACAGAACTGTTGTATCTGTTTTTGGTGCATAATTATAGATTTGTAAGCTTCTGTGGCTATTTTTGAAACTTGCCTATTTTAGGAAATATTTGTGAAAAATTCCAGGCCCTAAATCAACATTATCCTTGCAACAGTAACTATAACTTGACTTTCTCTCTCAAATTCAACAAACTGCATTCAAATTTATCCAGCAGTTGTCTCATAAAAGCATTTCTGCGTTTTGCATGTATTCAAATAGGGAAAATGGAGTTGACCCCAAGCTAAAGCCTCTTCTTAAAATCCCGGCAAGATTTTCTTTCTTTTTTTTTTTCGGGCATACGGTGACGTATTCATTTCATGAGCCAGTTATATGAGTGTATCATGCCTGATATCATTCGGTCCTTGTCACATACAGCCTATAGCAAACATTGCTAACTTGATGTTAACCACATATATATATACACACACTAGGCTGCTTACACGAATATCCTTACTTCTTAGGTTATGAAATACTAGAATGCCCAAGACTGAAATAGGTTAGTGCTGTGTAGAACTGTAACCGTGAAAGATGGTTGTTTTCCTATATGTTCTCTGAAATTATGTTTAACGTGGTCATTGGTATAGTCACTGGTGAAATTAATCTTGACGTTCAGTGGACATAGCTATAGTGTTTTGAGGCGGCCTTTTCTGCATAAATTATGCCTCTCATCTGCGTGTGGTGGAGTGTCCATCTTCAACTTCAATGTGTCGATTGCTGCCGTAGGTTAGGAAACTGGGCCAAGTTTCACAATATCTTTT
Organism: Dermacentor silvarum; assembly: GCF_013339745.2. Lineage (NCBI taxonomy): Eukaryota > Metazoa > Arthropoda > Arachnida > Ixodida > Ixodidae > Dermacentor > Dermacentor silvarum. The sequence continues at coordinate 19,174,735 of NC_051164.1, read as the reverse complement.
CTTTAAATCTTTTTCACCTTGTACAATCGATCACTAAAAATATGTTACAACAAAAGTGGCTACTAAAATTACCATTCGGTTCATTAAAACACTAGGTAACATTATACAACAGAGATTTAAAAATATTTCCTCTTTTTTGGGTTGGAGTGCAGTAAAAGTTCCCAAACCTTGCTAAGTTCACCTCTTTGGCTTGGTTAGAGACAATGTAATCCATCTTTAGCTATAAATTATTAACTAGGCCCGAACAGACAATGTCAAATTCTATGATGTCCTGGCAAGCTGATGCGTGAAATACAATGCGGAATTGTGAGCTCTATCTCGCTTTTGCGTCCTTTCTGATTTAGCAAGGATCCTCTCATGACAACTAGAAAACATGGCACAAGAAATTTGGACACAGACACAGGGAAAATATGAGGACGAATGCTATTGTGTCCCCTGAGTCTGTCTCCAAATTTCTCGTGCTAAGCTTTCTAGTCGCCATAATAGACCAATTAGCCCAACAGTCAGTCTTTCTGAAGTATACCTTTCATGGTACGAGGGGCTTTTTCGGTATTGCAGAAGTGTAATTAACTCACAAAGCTGAACTTATTTTTATCTTTAATGTGTACTCGTTAAGGTGTGGCTAAAGCACAGTACACACAAATTTTTGCATTCTACCTCCAGTATATACGGCAGCTACAGTGCGACCCTTTGCACAGCAGCAAGACACTACATTGAGCACAGTTCTGTGACAAAGGATATTAGGTTAAAAGAAATATGCTTACAGTAGAGTGCTTGGTGCAACAGTTAGAGCAATAACTGGCTACAAGTTGAGAAGAAACATTGAGACAATCTTCATGGCGACAGCAAAGGCATCTAAGAAAATTGCATATGATAGCAAGTGTTGTGGCATTGCTTCAAAGACAGAAAAGTACATGCCTGTTTTCACTCACCCTGATCTGGACACAAGAGGAAGATGAACGAGTGCTTCGCTTCCATTCACGAGCACTCTGCCTTCCTGTCCCGAAATTGTGAGGGAGATCTCTGGAAAGTCGATCAGGAGGTCATCGGCGCTGGTTGTCAGCGTAAACTGGCGACCGCCAACATCATGCGCTAGAAGGTAAGTGCAGTACGAAGCCGGGTAGCTGGGGAACTCAAGGAATGCACCGTCGAAGGTCACCACGTGCCCACTGCCGAATATGGCTGCCACCTTCTGGCCTTTTTCGAGTCGAGGCAGTGACCACGACTGTGCCGGCTGGGTCTGCAGAAGATTTCTGACCAGATGCTAAAAGAGAAACAAGAATGAAGTCAGGCTTACAGGTGGCGACAAGAGCACATTTACCATTCATATGCACATGTACTGTTTTAGAGATGTGACATCTCTACAGGCGCTATGTACCACCAAATTTGGCAGACCACCATTCTGGTTCTCAATTCGGCTAAAAGGCACGTCACATTGCTAGCTGTTTTGAGATTAATCAAATTTCTTTACTTCAGTTGCATTGCAATGCGCAAAGGAAAGCTGCATACCCCTTCAACACATACGTTGCCTTTTTAATTTATTTGAACACACAGAATTTATTTACGGCGAGAACAGGAAATGGACACCCACCAAGGTGAACTTTTTCTTTTTTTTCTTAACTTTTATTATCTAAAATTATCTCAAATTTATTTAAGTTCGCATGTTGCACGAAACACTTAAAGCAACTAATTCTTGCCCTAAACTTGCCCAAAAACAGGGCAAGCTACGCTTTGCTACTCAGCAAAGTTTTAATAGAACACTTAAATGCAGCAGGACCCTATCGATGCATTCTTTAGGGGACCATAACAACATATGTATTATCCAGAAAAAATCTAACATCTGATAACGCTTGCAACAGCACTACTGATGAGACAAAAAGCTACTCTCACACAAAACCTGACTTGAAGTCAAATATGAAGCCAACAACTCAGCAAGGCTTGTTATTATTGCCTGGCAGTTAGACTGAACGTTAAATGCCTTTTTAAAAGGGTTGTAGTAGTCATCATCATCATCAGCCTATATTTATGTCCACTGCAGGACGAAGGCCTCTCCTATGCGATCTCCAATTACACCTGTCTTGCGCTAGCTGATTCCAACTTGCGCCTGCAAATTTCCTAACTTCATCACTGTTGTGTTGTTAGTTTTGGTTTCGGTATCCTGTCTGGAAACCCTGTGAACGTCTGTGGCGCTGTTGTTCTTATGTATATATTTGGGTGTCCGAAAATAAACTGGGCTTCATTCGTTGGGTTACGGCTGGGTGGATTTCTTCTTCGTCGGCCCGTAGGCCGCGATACCACAATCGCTCCACCTAGTTTTTTTTACCGTAGCAGTATAGCACACTGAATGCAGCTTGTAATTTCGATCCGGTGCTTGGGTTGAATCTTGAATAATAACAGCCTTCTTTGAACACACAGCCCTTTTTCACTTTGTGCACAGCCAAAGTAATAGCACAAGGTATTGAAGGTCACAAGACAGCGTCTGCTATAGTGAGTGCTGGGTGACTTTTTTCGCCTTCGTCCACCTTCTCTTCATTTTCAAGCTGCATTGAGGCTGACAACCAGCGACGTTCTGAGCACAGTGATGGAGATCTTTCTGTGCCTCATGGCAGGTTCTGCGGAGTGACCATTTTCAGCGATGACATGAGGCGGTCAATGCAGGTGCCACCAATGGACAATGCCCATCCACCTCCTCTTCGCTTTTGAGCTGCATCGAGGCTGGCAAACAGGAACGTTCTGAACACATAGTGATGGAAATCCTTCTGTGCCTCATGGCAGGTTCTGTGAAGTGACCATTTTCAGCGATGACATGAGACGGTCAATGTAGGTGCCACCAATGGACAATGCCATGTTGGTGGTGTGCCGTCAGTTTTTTAATTTAACTAGAGGAAAGCAAAACATAACAGAAAGCTAATACATGTGACCCTATTACAGTTAGACCTGGATATAACGAAATTGACAAATTCCCGAAAAACTTCGTTATAAAGAGGACTTCGTTATATGCAGGTTCGGCACGAAAATTCGAAAAAGAAATGCTTACCGTATTTACTCGATTCTTACCGCTTACCGATGGCGTCGTAGCGTCGTATAAGGCCCGTTTATAGTCCGAAGTTATCGGTGCGCGGGCCAGCGTCGTTTGCGGCCAGTCACGCTACGTCGGTTGCTCTGAGCCAGCCGAAACGCCATCTCCTCTATACTCCGACTGCACACGCTGTCGGCTGCTATCTTCAGAGCATGCGCAGAACGATCCCAAGCCCAGCGCGCCGCTTTGAACGGCTGTCCGCCAGTCAGCGAAGTGGCGTGGGCACCTTTATTTGTTCGTGCGAAATGGCATTGTGGGTCGGCACAGTCGGCGCGACCAACGCGCGAATGGGTCAGGAGCCAATTCGGCGCCGCCGGTTACGTTGGCTGCACCGTTGCGCTCGACTATAGAGGGGGTCGTTTTCGCCAACGTGACGTAGCGCAGCGCGCGCGCGTTACGTCGGACTATAAACAGCCCTATAGTGTCACCTAGTGTCAGGTTAGTTAAGTGAAGCGCAGAGACTTGCGCAGTAACCAAAGAGTGGCGCTGCCAGTGCATTTAAAAAAAAGCGTATTTTTTTCCTTTGGCAACATCAACTGGAAAAGGAGAGTGCCGGCTTGGCGGGCTAGGCCAGCTGCAGCAAGCGGCGGGATCAGGTTTGAATGAAGGGAGGGGGAAAGGTCACGCCCACGGCGGCAAGATCGCTGGGTCAAGGGATGCAGGCCCGCCTCGCGCACGCTTGCACACGTGCGCTCGCTCTCGCCTCGCAGTTTCCGTGAATTCAAGCGCGCCAAGCGTGCCGCCGCCGCTTCGCATTCCGTCGCGGCGGAGGAGGTGCTTCCAGTTGCTGCTCGCACAAAAATGACAAAATTTGGTACGAAATATCTAGGTTGTCAGCGGGGAAAATTCGTTATTTTGAGGGGGTCTGCCACTGCCACTTCGTTATGTAGAGGTCTCAAATATATGTACTTCTATGGAGTCATGGCGGGGAATAGAAAAACTTCGTTATATCCAGGAATTCGTTATATGGAGGTTCGTTATAAGCAGGTTTAACTGTAAAACTAAATGGGACTGGTGCTTTGCGAGTGTAAGAGTCAGGAAAACAATGCAGAAACATATAAATGAGGTTCTACTGTACACTAATTGAAATGAGCAGACGTAGCTCGGGTATCAGTCTGGTACTATATCGCACAGCGAGCAGAGTACAGTGTAGACCGCTTATAACGTAAGTCGCCGAAGTCGCGAATATCTGCACTATAAGCGGTACCAGCACTATAACCAAAACAATGATTTTCAAGCCCTGCACGTATGCAAAACATGTAGACCAAGCATGTAGACAGGCTTTGTACCATCGCGCGCACATCGCGATTACGTTTTCGCCCGTGAGCTGGCGAAAACATAATCGCGATGTAACCGGTGCTCTTCAAGCTCGACAGCTTTGCACCGAGTCAAAGCGAAACAACCGTTTGCCGCAACCGCTATGGAAAAAACCGTGACCGCTATCGACGCGATTATGAACGGCGACTTTGCGGTGCTGAAGGCACGCGCCCGATGCACGCACCGAGTCTGGATGAATTAACTACCTTTTGTTGCAACAACTGCAGTCGAAACCGCGGTCGCTATCTATGCGATCATCGATGGCGACGACGCAGTTTTTTAGGCACGCGGTCGACGCGTGTACCGAGTAAAAACGAAACTATATACTGTTCGCCGCAACCGCTGCGGTGAAAACTGCGGCCGCTATCGATGCGATCGTGGTTGACTACGCAGTTACGAAAGCCCACGGCCAACGCGGTGTTATGCGCGGTGGTAAACACAACAATACAGGCTTTAAAGACACAAATAGGCTCGAAGCGTTCCGGCGTTGCTGTCATCCATGTACAATTTCAACTGATGGCTGTGGCCATGCGGATTCCGCCGCTTCGTTTCGGTCGGACGCTAGCGTCGTTCTTGCTCTTCTGCGTTGCACATTTGCGGCGCTCCTCGCTCACCGAGCTCCGAAACTAGTCCGAATTAACCGATGTGCGGCCAAATAAGTCTGAACTAACGAGAATTTGATTGCATTGAATAATGCATACGCCGACCGGGACTAGAGGACCCGAGTCCGAATTAACTTATTTTCCGAATTAACGATGGTTGACTTAACGAGGTTTTACTGTAGCTCCAAACTAAATTTGCGGAACACTGCTTAAATTGACAGCGTCGCTGGCGCGATATATCTGCACTTCACGACACGCATCACGACGGGTGCACAGAAACTGAAGCTGCATTCAGTGCAATATGCACCACTGATAAGCAGCCGAGCAAAAGGTTTCTCCGTCGCCTAGACAACCTATGCGCGCATTTTTTTCCCGTTCATTTGTTCCGCAGCTTGTGCTCCTCCTCTGCATCGCCCTCGTTGATCTCCTCTCCCATCGGTGGGCGCACCTCGTTGAGAAGCGTGCTCGCTACCGCCCTTGTCAGCGAGATTTTCCCGTGGAAGCCGCATTATAACTGGTATTTCATCTCACGTGGCTGCACTGTAAGCGGTATGGGTATACATGGAGTGCTATGGGAAAATTAACGGGAGACTGAAAAGACCGTACTATATCCGGTCCTGCACTATAAGCGGTTACGTTATAAGTGGTCTATACTGTAAAACCCATTACCCTTTTGCTACAGTTTAACTGTCTGTGAACTACTACCAGCTGGCAAACAAAAGAGCACATTGTTAAGAAGTGTATACAAAAAAAAAAGAAAGCTGCACTCTAATCAACACCAAGTACGGTGGAGCTCGTCTGCATACTGTATTGTGGATGAAGTCATACTTACTCCAACACTGCCATACGAAGGAAAGGGCGGTACGTTGGCAGAGAACTCCACCACTCCAGGCACTCTGGCTGGCCGTGTAAAGTAGATCGTTGCCAGCTGTGCTGACAGCTCAGGTATATGATGGGCAGTGTAACTGAGAACGCTGTCGAGGTTGAAATAGTAGAAGGCCCAGCCTGGAGTAATAAGGTGACGCATTAGTTTCAATGCACTCAGCTAGACTAGCATACTGTTCCTTTATAAAGTTTATTGGCAGGCAATATTTACTTTTTATTTTTTTTTGCAATTTATATTGCAACCAATCAACAATGACAATAGAGAGCTTTAGTTTGTACATAAATGTAGTAACGTTTACGGAGCACTGAGTTAAAGACGTGAGCTACATCAACAATGCTGGTCACGACATCTTGTGATGCTTTGTCCAATGACATCATATTAGACATGTTTTCATGTTATATGGTTGTTCTTGTCAAAGAAAACAAAATTTTTAAAAAGGCTGCATGTTAACGGCTATGTCACTACCGACGCTTTAGACCAGCAAAGTAGACTATATGCTTGGTTTCTGCAATAATAGCTCCGTGTCATTTCGGGTTAAGCTCGGTGCCACAAGGTTGTGCCATGGACTCGGCCACTCACGTTTATATCTTTGGTAACTTTGTATTCCACAAAGGACAATACATTTACGGACAAGCTAAAAAAATCTCCACTGCCACACAATTACAATGACACGAGCCACACATTTCATGAACTGTACACTGATTGCAGTCAAGTTGGTGCATTTTACTTGTATCAAGTTGCTTCTATCATCTGTCTGAGAAGTGTGTGAACGGGAAGTGAAAGGAGTATAATACCCTATCAGGCACTGGTGCCTTAATATTGCCTATCTAAACAGGACAATTTCTGTTAACTGAATAACTGAACCATTAACTGAACCTGTCCATTTTGAATTGTGTCATGTGGCAAATGTCAATGCAGCATAAACATGCACACGCATCCAGTGTCTGTATCAGTGGGCTGCGTACGTTTGGCATTCTTCAACAAATATATGTCTGCAGAGGCTTGAGGGAAGAGGCGATGCCATGCATGACCAAGCAGAACTTAGGTGGCTGCAAGGACAGCCATTGCTCAAATGCTATAGTTGTCCTTGTCATGATGAAGCTACTGCGGGACTGCAGTGAACCAATGTTCAATATGACTGCTACTGACATCGGTGTACTTTAGGATTCTGTACAGAAACACCCAAAGAAGAATCTGTTCATGTATTCATTCATTTATCACAAATTCCTTTTGAATGATTTTCTAGAAAGAGGGCAAGGAGCTTTGTGTTCCTGCACACTGCGTAGGCACTCTCACACATCTACCACCACAAAAAAGAGCAGACTTAATTCCTCTGTCAATGAATGAATTTCCTGTGACACCTTCAAGCACTCATTGCTGACACTGCTACATTCTGAAGAACTTCCTTATCAACTACTGTACTGCACCTTGTGGCCTTCAATATACATGCACAGACACCACCAATCTTGGTCTATGTGGAGCGCAAGTTACAAAGTGCAAATGTTACGCGAAGTCGCAATGGTTAGTGGGTCCTGCTCTGAAGTGCGCATTTCCACAGGCGCACGAATTTGAATCGGAGTGGAAGTGGTAGACAAAGTTTTGTTTAACTGTACAAGTGCTTATTCGGCTACCTTCTGCACATTTTACCAATGTTCATATTTACCACCCAACGTGTTGAAATAATAAAACAGTTGAATACAGTCGACGTCCGTTGATTCGACCCCGACGGGACCGATGAAATTGATCGAATTATCCGGCAAGTCGAATAAACAATATGCAGAAAAATTACTACCAAAACACAGTGCCGATTCATTTGGCAGCATTTGCCCGAGTCTAACACAGCCCCAAATCGAATGCACGCTCACTTCCTATGTGTCCAATTAGAAAACTATGTAGAAATGACATTAAAGCTCCTAAACAAAGGAAGAAATCTAATGTGCACCCGATTTTCTAGCAAGAAAAATGGGCAAGGTTCTAATATGTGTTGCACAATGATGGCCGGTTTCTTAAAGTCAGGTTCACTACAGTATATTTTTGTTATGTGGTAAAGCTTACCAACGCGAAAAAGGCAGTTTTCGTTTTGCATCCAATTGCACCGCGCAGGCAATTTACGCCCGAATTTTCTTTTTCTTAAAAAAAAAAAGACGCATGTTAGAATCACGTAAATACCGTAATCATACATTGTGAGCTACGGTTAGTGCTTGAAAATCTTTCTAAAGCAGGCGGAAAATGCATTTTCGACAAGAGATGACGTGTGTTCAGCACATTCGCTGCCCCCTAAGCTTCGCCGAGACAGACGCTACCACTAAAGGGGTCCCTATTGGGGTTACCATAGGGGTCGGGCACGTGCGTGCAATGCTGACTGGTCAAGCTGCAATTATCCGGCGAAGGCCAATTTTAGGAACAAAATAACGAAAGTTTGGGTCCATAGAAATGCATGCGCTCCTGCCAGGACCTTTGGCTGGGATCTAATTAACCAAAAAATCGAATTAACCATAGTCAAATTAACAGAAGTCTACTGTACCATGCGCTCTTCTATTAGCAGGTCTGTGTGCCTTAGGTAGACTTGAGCTGAATACACATAATACAGCTATTACTTTGAAATTTGTATTTTGGTTACTTGGAACAGAGATGATCATTGCACATTTCATGCATCCATATGGTGTGCAGCTAGCCCACGTGCCCTTGCATAAGCTCAGCAATGCCCTCGTGAACGTTAAGGACCGTCTGCCATGTGAGAAGTTCCCTGGCGTCATGTGTGCTATCTCCTGCGTGCAGTGCGACTACAAGCACATCAGTTAGAAAATACAATTACAATACAAATAAATTAAATACAAATACAGCTTTGAAAAAAGACTCAAGGAGCATTCATATGATGCACACAAGCGCCTTGCGGAACATGCTGACTCCACGCATTACCAGCTAGGCTGGGACAGCGCCTGGGTCCTCACAAGTGCAATAAATAAATAAATAAGTGAAAGAAACTTGAGTCAACGGCTTTATCTTGAGTCACTTCATATCCAGACAATGACATGCACTTTGAATCGCAACGACGGAAATCTTAATCCGATCTACGCCTGCACCTTGCGTCATGCCCTCAACCGCATTTAACATTCCCTTCCTGCTTTGCCCTTTATTGTGAACAAGGCTCCCGTGTGAGAGTCGACACGTCCGTTAAGAAAAAAAAAAATTCCACCTTGGTCGGCGTCTGTTTCCTGTTTTCACCAGGAATGCTAATGCTTGTGCGTACAATATTGATGCCAGCAGCGGATGGCAGAACACCACCCTGGCTCTGGCAGAGCCAATTGAGCAAAGAGTGATACTAGCATGCGCACTTGGCTTCATCATTTTTGCAGTAGGGCAAAGCAGCCAAGGAGCAAAAGTCGTAGTGGCTTGTCAAGCCACTACAACTTTTACTCCTGGCTCCCCCTTGTAAAAGGAAAATTTTTTGATTGATTGATCTGATTAATTCATTTTTGCAACCAACTGCACCGTGTATCTACCATGTCTCTGGAGGCCTTCTAAACTGCCATGCGAGGGCCACACGTACACCATTGATACTACGACAACACGACACTGCGGGCGACGTGAACACACCTCGAGTGTCCTAATAATTGTTACCGCAATAAACCTCCCACCAGACATTCAAGATTCTCAACAAAAGTTTACTTACTGTTAAGTTTCATTCTATAGTTGTCGTCTCCCATAAGCAAGTTCTAATGTACTCTTTCAATTTCAGGCTTCACACAGGTTTGTGAAACTGAGATCACTGAGAGTTTTCTCTCAGGTAAATTCAGGTAATTCTCTATAAAATAAGTGCAAGCTGCAGTTATTATAGACTTGTGTAACTCAACATTTAATCAACACTTTCTACAAAATAGGATAAAGCAGATCTTGTCTTTACATACTTTTTAAAGCACCCTGATAAAAATGCCTAGCGCCATGTTAAAACATAATGAGCTTTTAATTAAAGGCAAGCATTTAAAAATATTGTACCAACCAGGAATTGTTTGCTTAAAGGCTTCATGTGTTGCATCCAAACCACTAGCTGCTTTTCTGACCAATGCAGAGCTGCTGTAGATGACAGGATCGTAAATGGCATGGAATGTTCCAAGCACTTCGTGCGACATCTTCCATGCTTCTGCGAGCAAGTTGTGCATCTGGAAATTAATGCTGTCAGTTTAACAACTGAATAAAAAGAAACTACTGGGCACCCTGAACAGTGAAAATCAGCAGTCACCGCAATGTACACAGTTGGATGCTAAGCATGCACCATAGAGACTACAAATGTTTCTGGCCAATATGAAGCACGGACACTATCAACAAGGTTGTCTGTGACCTGTTATCTGCTTTCATCAGCAGTGATGCTTCGAAATCAACGTTGCCACTTCTTCATCCAGTAGAAGCTGTGAACAACACACCCTAGCATGCTAATGTCCAGGTTGTCCAGCTTTTTCGTGCGTTCTTTGCTTCTGCTGCAAGAACAGAGCTTTTTGGGCAAAATTTTCCTGATTCAGAAGCTGACCTCTATATACAGTCAAACCTCATTATATGATGTCACGTTCGATACAAAAATACCTTCATTATTAAAATTAAAAATTAAATTCTGGTGTTTTACGTGCCAAAACCACGATCTGATTATAAGGCACCCCATAGTGAGGGACTCCGCATTAATTTGGCCACCTGGGGTTCTTTAACGTGCCACCAAATGCATGGTACACAGGCTTTTTTGCACTTTGCCCCCATGAAATGTGGTCGCCGTGGCCGGGATTCGATCCCGCAACCTCGTGCTTAGCAGTGCAACGCCCAAGCCGCTAGGCCCCCACAGCGGGTACCTTAGTTATGTCCAATATTTGTTATAGGCATGTATTTGTTACATGCCGATATTGGCACGAAACATTTTGGACTTTCTTTTTTACATCTGATAGTTCGTTATATCCATGCTTGTCCTCCCCAGGTTTAACTGTAATGAGCATTCACTCACACTTGTAAGTTCTCATAGAACCTCATTCTTGCATTGCAATATATGCCACTAAGTTAGTTACCAATGCTGAAGCCATTGGTACCTGGTTTAGCTAAATCTGATGACCTTATTTCCCACAAAAATTTTCAGAAAATCAACTAAGGAACTCTTGTACTATAAAAATTATAAGCAATTAGGGTAAAAAGAATGAACCTAATGACTCAAAATGAGCACACAAATTACACATATCTACAAGTTTTCAGCACCATAACTTGAAGAACAAAGATTTTTAAAATTATTGGTGCAATATCTAAGTAACTCCCTCCTTAACAGGCTCATTGTGATGATAATGGTGATGAACATTATGTTGATTCAGGTGTGACGCAATTTTTCCCGCACTGTAGCATAAGAGGAAGACCACCATTCTGTGTTAAAATGAACCACACTGTCGCGCACACCACAGCCTAGGATGCCTGACCCATTGATTATGCTGCGTATCGCGCATGCTATGTTGGGATTGCCCCTAAGCTAACTGTAAAGATCAAGCAGCTGTGACGTCAAAAGAAGAGTAAAAACCTTGGATGAAGCTCAAGAAGCTTTTAGTTGAACATAGAGGGTTTTCCCTTCATTAGTCGATTAAAACAAACTGAACCGAGCTGTGCTAGGCATTCAATAGACTGACTGCTTTTCTGCATGCTTCAACCAAACTAAACTTTGAAGGACAACAGGAGCATTCTCTAAGCACCAGACAGGAAGCACCAGTTGATTCACAGTGCCAAATCTTCTACAGAACACACAGATTTTTTATGAGAAAACAGAATTAAGTTTTCAACAGCACCACGTGTGCTGTTGAACTTGAGGATGCCAGAGTGTAAGTGAACACACTCAGTTCTTCAAGTTCTAGTCAAGTGTACCAAGCGTGGCGCAGTTTACAAGGTCAAGTGGCTTTAGAGAGAAATCTATAGAGTGAATGCGGGCCAGTGAAAACAATGTAGTAGTGCGAAGATGATGTTTTTCTCCCATAATGCTGCAGACACCTGAATAGTAATCACCAGGATTTAAGTCTCATCATAGTGAATAGCAGTTGTCAAAATTTGAGTGCATTCTGTGCAGTAGATAATTTATATTTGAATTTTTTTCATAATGCAGTTAAATGGTACAGCAGTCTGGCGACATTGATGGGTGACAAAATAAAATGGGTTCTCTGTGGTCGATGAGCATAGAATATGTTTGATTTAGTTTTCACATGTGCATCTCAGCAGTCGGCTCGGGATAGTTACTGCAGGCGTTTTCCGATTTGTGACGTTTTAATCGCACGAGTGAAATAATTGCGGACACAATGCAACGGCGATGCCTTCACTGTGCCATTGGTTGCCAGAGCACTGTACTCGGTATGTGAGCCCACATAGAGATTACAGTGTGCGCACGGTTTCAGAATGTTTTGGAGCTGATGACACAACGCTGGCCCCACACTTTTTGACATCACATATGCCATGCCAAAATGGCAGTCACTGATGGTGGCAGGGGCTTAAAGGCAGCAATTTACAATTAACGTTTTCTGCTAAAATGTACACCGAGAGCTAGTCTTTTGTTTTTGTGTGTGTGTGTATGCGTGAGCGCACGCGTGCACACGCACAACTATATTGGTCCCTCTACTCTCAATTATAATGATAAACTAAGAATAGTTGGACAAGCATGTTTTGGCCCCTATAAACCCATTTACAGGAGTATTTGTTGCGTCTCGTTTTCATCAAAATGCGGTCTTGATGATCAGTAGTCAAATGTACAACACTGTCTTTAGCAGCAGAACAACGTAGCCGCTAAGCCAACTCATGCATGAGTCATCATGCTGCTGTGTACCGTCCCCAATCTTATCTTCGTGCCTTTCGTGCATGACATTAGCAAACACGTAATGGCACAAACATATAAAAAATCATGCTAAATAAACACGTATTGCTCGTGACATACCACGTGCTACAGAGCATGCATTGACATAGAACAGCTGATCTACCTTCTCTCTCTCCGTGTCAAAAATATCTCCAGAGGAAGCTCCTGTCAGTCGGTAGACGATCAGGTTGAAAGGGTGGTTTGGATTGTAGAGGGAGGCAATGACCACGTGCATGTACTCTGCCGCGGTTTCAAGCAGTTCCTTAATCACAAGCTTGTTTGCCAGAGCTCGAACTGCCATCTCCGACTTGCGGGGCACAACCACTGCCTGGAATACATTCAGTTCCTCGGCCTGTGGGTCCGAATCCTGCAGTGGGGAGCAGGGTTATTTTTGTTAGGGAATGTAACAAAGCTTACCGGCGATAGATTGGACGTCTCAGGACTAACTCATTCGTCTAGATAGCCTTAATTTGCTATCTTTTGGACTGCAAAATTTTTTTGCCATACGCGTCTTTTTAAAACATTGCTGCTGGTTCTTGGACTTGACGATACTCCCATGTGTCTGCGATGCTGTGTTCAATGACACTCTCATCTTCCACATTCCTGCATATACATTCTCTGACCAATAAAATTCAGTTAGTAGTAGTCGGTGCTTGTGTTCTTACTTCTTTTTGCTAACCCTACACCTAATGTACCACATTTCGGTGTTTAGAGCTTCATGCATGGCATGTAGGTATCACATCGGTTGCACAGAGATGGACAAAGGGGACAAATGACAGACGACACAGCCCTTCACGGCATTCATCTGTTGCCATTTCTGCAATAGCACATTTGATCATCTGCAATAGCTAATGACTTTCAACTTGACCAGACCACTGCTATGCTACAGACGACTGATTGATGACTCATGGGCTCAAACATCATGACCTCCATCAGAGTGTGCTTGCTGCTGCTGTTGGGAATTGAACCTGTGACCCTGAGCTCAACAGCAGAAGACCATAGGTGCTGATTCAGGGTCATGCTAAGGACTCCTCAGGTTTTTCTCAAAAGAACTCGTGTTTAGGCAACTTGGTCAGGTTTGCTGTACATCCTCTCGAACAGTGCGAGGAAGACACATACAGCATATCACATGCACCACAACCGTTTAATGAGACAGAAGCAGAAGGCAATGTATGTTCTTGATGCATGTGCATACAAACATTGTCACCTTTTCTTATGTTTTCATCGCCCCTCCCCAGTGGCGCACCGACGGGGGGGGATTCGGGGGTTGGAACCCCCCCCTGAGGCCGACTTAACCCCCCCTTTTGTTTAACCCCTTTTCTTTCCTTACGCATTTGAGTACTGCAACTAAGATGTAAGACGCGCAATCGTCTGCACATTCGCAAAAAGCGCATTTTTTTGACAATTTCCCGTGAAGAAATCGAGATTAGTGCTGTTTAGATGGTATTGGCAAACTGTCAACCCCCCCTGGCAGAGATCCTGGGTGCGCTAATGCCCCTCCCCCCTTTTTTTTTTTTCATTTGAAAGTGGAAACACCACGCTTTTTTTTTTCTTTCTTCTTTTTTTTTTTGCTTGAGTAAGTAGGCTTACATAAAATAGTACATATTTGGGCTGGTTGACAACTGTTAGGCAATAAAAAAGTCCTTTTTAGTGCACAAATCGTAGCAACGAAGAAAGAAGGCGACAGGACAGAGCTCCTGTCGCCTTCTTCCTTTCTTCCGATGATTTTCACACTAAAAGAATTTTTCCTTGTCTAAACAATGTTTCACCACCCAGTATGAGCAGCCACCCTTTCTAAAGCTGTATGTTTTTTACTTGAATTAATAAGCATGCATAAAATAGTACTCATTTGGGCTTTGTTCAGAACTGTTCCTCTTTTTTTAATTTTTGCTTGAATTTTATTAAGCAATGCGTGATTGAGGGCTAAGCAATAAATAATACAGTACTTGCATGAATACATTTTCCCAATAATTACTGGCCTGTGAAAGCAGCCTATATTCCATTCAAAACCATGCTCGCAATATTATGCATTATTTTTTCACGCAATGCATGAGGTGACCTCAGCCATCAGGCAATCAAGCTTTACAAAAAAGCCAGCATGCCAATGACAACTCATTATAATTTGTCCTGGGCAAGATGGTTAATATTTGTTGAAGCCATTGTGTGCAATCAAAGCAAAACACAAAGAACAGAGGACTAGACACTATGGCAGCCCATGGTGTCCATTTCTCTGTTCTTTGTGTTTTCATTTAATTGAGCTAACCATAACGTCGGACATTCGCTTTGAGACTGTTATTATAGATCACATGAATGTTTCTTTAAAATGTGAAACATTAGTACTGCAATAGGCTTGTGAATGAAGTAACACAGTTAAACCTGGATATAACGAAATTGACAAATTCCCGAAAAACTTCGTTATAAAGAGGATTTCGTTATATGCAGGTTCGGCACGAAAATTCAAAAAAGAAACGCTTACCGTATTTACTCGATTCTAACGCGCCCTCAATTGTAACGCGCACCCGTTTTCCGTTTTCGTCGAAGCACTCATCCTTGGAATGCCACACCAGGTACCGGATGCGTGGACGCGTGTCGTTTCGCACAAGCGCGAGGCATCGGAAATGAAGAGCGAGCGTCACGATGGCGTCGTGGCGTCATATAGTGTTACAGTAGAACCCCGCTGTTACGTTCCCGGGGGCTGCGTTTTCCCGGCTGTTACGTCGTTTTCAGCCGGTCCCGGCACAGCTCCCATAGAACCCAATGCACTGGTAACCCCGCTGTTGCGTCGCAACTGTGGGACCGTTCCCGCATCATACGTTGCGAACTGCCACCCCGCGCCGGCCCGAGCGGCCATTTTGACTTTTCATGTCGCTTGGCTTGGTGGCTTGACGATGACATTGGCCGCCCAAAGTGCCAGGGGCGACAACTATGACGTATTTTCGGTTTCCGCCAGCAAAAGTATGGCCCTTGAGATCCGTATTTGCTATCTTAAGATGGTGTCTATGACGCGTTGTGGCACTAAAATTGGTTATCGCTCATAGATAGTCCGTATAAAGTCCAAGGGTGATAACGCAGTTGCCGCACGCCGTATGCTGTATGTGCGAGTGAAAACGTGCGAGGGGCTTTAGCGGGGTGGCGTTGTACTGTACTCTGGCATCAACTGCGTACTGCGCGGCGGCGCGCGGTCGCGCGGGCCGTATCTTGAAAGCGAACTGCATTGGGGCAGAGTCTAGGCAGTGTAGGTGCGTCGGCGGCTCATAGCTTTGTGCGTGCTGTGTGTCCTCGGCGCTCAGTTTGCTTTGAAGCGATAGACAACAGCACGAAGGTCACTTCGCTCGCTTCTCCAGCGGCGCTTCCACATGCCGCCAGCGTTTGAAAGCGCATGTCCACGCTCATCGAGTGTGATGTGTCACAGCGTGTACCAGCACGTCGGCAACATCAACTGGAAAAGGAGAGAGTGCCGGCTTGGCGGGCTAGGCCAGCTGCAGCAAGCGGCAGGATCAGGTTTGAATGAAGGGAGGGGGAAAGGTCACGCCTACGGCGGCAAGATCGCCGGGTCGAGGGATGCAGGCCCGCCTCGCACACACACACGCACGCACACGTGCGCTCGCTTCAATTTCCGTCGCGGCGGAGAAGGTGCTTCCGGTTGCTGCTCGCGCAAAAATGGCAAAATTTGGGGCGAAATGTACAAGTTGTCGGAGGGGAAAATTCGTTATATCGAGGGGGTCTCCCGCTGCCACTTCGTTACGTAGAGGTCTCAAATACATGTGCTTCTATGGAGTAACGGCGGGGAATAGAAAAACTTCGTTATATCCAGGAATTCGTTATATGAAGGTTCGTTATAAGCAGGTTTAACTGTAGCATGAAGAATAAGCAGGAGCAATTTAAAAATACCTATTTTGAGAGCTAACATGAGACAATGGGTTACAGCTCCGTGAAGAGTATGAGTGTAAACATTCACCTGATGCTTGCTGATGATTCTAACATCATAAAGGATGGCTGCACCACTTCGCCTAGACCGTTTGGAAAGTTTCATCATCTTGAATGCCGTGGATTCCTTGCGAGGTGTCAACTTCACGTCAAAGATCCAGTTGTCCTTCTCTTCATTGTAAACTGTTTCCAATGGAATCCAGTTCGCGCTCTGCACAGTTCGAGAAGTTTTGAGCACACTATGCATTGGAGCATTGAAAGGCTAGCCATCATGTGACACATAAAAGAAGTCACTTCTGTTATGGCCTAATGCAGCAATGAAGTATTTTAGCGCAAGTTTCTTAGAAATTTACATTGCTGAAAATTAAAAAGGCACGAAAATTATGTGTTGCAGAATATTAAACCCTAATATAAAAAATGTATTCAATTCTGGGGTTTTACATCCTAAAACCATGATATGATTACAAAACACCCCATAGTGTGGGACTGTGGATTAATTGTGACCGCCTAGTTTTTTTTTAACCTGCACCCAATGCACAGTACATCGGTGTTTTTGCATTTCGCTCCCATCGAAATGCGGCCGCAGCTGGGATTCAATCCCTCACCCTTGGGCTTAGCAGCGCCAATGCCATAGCTACTACGCCACCATAATAGGTTAATATTAAACCCTTCTTAAAGCATTGAAATAAAGTGTCTACATCAATCACCATCATGTCAATCATTGCAGTAGAATACTAATGATTTGAACTCCAATATTTCAAACTTTAACTTGACTTGGTGATCCATCTGGTATGTCACTTCCAGCATTGGCATGTAGCACCCTGTTTGCACCATATAAGAAATATGTACTGCTTTAAGCAGGCAGCAAGTGTTTTATATCTATGCCATTAAACCTCTGGCTGTGATGTAGAATGTAGTTTGATTTCCTTTAAAACGCTAAAATGCTGTTAATCTGTCATTCAATACATAATGTACTTAGCACAAATACCCTTTTTCTTTTGATTGCCATTGATATTAATTTATGCAAGCACTGGTGTAATGTAAAAAAGCTTTCAAAATCTGCTGAATTCCAGTGCATAGTAACTGAACTTTACAAAGACCTGATGTAGGCATGAATTTTAAGAACACGCACGGCAGCCTAATCACAGCCATGCATCACATCACTGCATCTGTAACACGTATGGCACTCGCATCAGCATGATGCAATGATCGAACATCATAATGATGTCATCCCGGCTCCTTTTTAGTCATTACTAGAGACTGCAAATTCAGGCAAAATCTCTATTCTTTTTTCTTATGTCCTGATAACATAAGCACAAACTATGTGTCTAGAAACATTCTAGCGGTACTTTCACTGTGCCTATAAATGCCTATTTTGATGTTGGTGCCTATATAGAATTTTCAGAGCCTAAAAATGTTTTTTTTTTTTTTTTTCGTGTTCTGTCCTAGCC
The DNA here is from genome assembly GCF_013339745.2 of Dermacentor silvarum. Taxonomy (NCBI): domain Eukaryota; kingdom Metazoa; phylum Arthropoda; class Arachnida; order Ixodida; family Ixodidae; genus Dermacentor; species Dermacentor silvarum. The sequence continues at coordinate 19,156,623 of NC_051164.1, read as the reverse complement.
TCATTTTTTTCGTAATGTTATCACCTGCTGAGGAATTTGGCTGAATGCAGCCGATTACTATCACAAACATTTTGCCAATGCAAACAGCTTTGCAGCATCGTTGTGAGCAGGGCTCGAGCTGTTCTAGGCAAAGATACAATAGAAAGTGATTTAGTGTACTTTTGCGCTCACTTCACATTTTTAACTGGCATCATTGAGAAACTTGAATTCTCAGTATCAACTATGGCCCGGAATGTGAGGCTCATTTTGTATGTTAAGAAAAGGTTTGCTACCATCCCGAATAAACCTGTTGCTAATAGAGTTAGTTCGAAAGTTTAATCCTCAGACAAAAATACAGTGTTTCGGTAGTGAAGTAACTTTCAAGGATGCTGACTAACAAACATTCTGCAATTCCAGAGGGCAGTGAATCATTGAACGTTCCGAAGTAAAAGTACGCGATGCTAACTTCTGTGGATGTTGAGCATTTCTTTTATGCATACAAACTAATACTCAGTGAAAAAAGGTACAAAATGACCGCCAAAAATCTTGAGATGGTGCTTCTTTGGCACTGCTTTCACAACATTTCACGTGGTGTTTAGTCACACTAGATTACAGTTAAAATTGTAGCCTAGGCTATGCAACTTGCCTTGTTCCGCTTTATCCAGACAATAAAATGACTTTTGCAAATAGGGATTTAGTGAGCTGTGTCCCTTAAGAATCATAATTTTTTCCAAGATGCACAGTGAAAATTCTTTTCATTATAATTGAAAGGACAGTATTTTGTGCCTATATATATGCCTTAAACAACAGCTTTAGTGCCTGTTATAGGCATCTAAAACAGCATTTATCATTGCCTAAATGTTTGGTCTCTAGTCGTTACACATCCGCTTCATGCCATAAATAGAATGAGGGGCCCTCTCCCTGACATTTATTCAAAAACGCTATTTGATCAAGTGCGTATATAAGCCGTGGCTACTGTGCATTTCATTGTTTTGATCAAGGCACCTGTAGGGGTGTTCAAACATCAATATATGTTTTATTTTTACATTGGCAAGTGTGTGCTTTCTTTTAGCTTTTCTTGTCAGACAATATTTCGTCAGAACACTTGACTACAATGGTAGAACATGCACGTTATGCTCTTCCCAATGTCGTGCACTCCTAAGTTGACTTCCTAGACACAAGTAGCAATGCTCACCTTGTCAGTGAATCTTGCTTCTTTTACCAAAGAGTGTGCATCCCACCGACCAGTCACAACCACTTTACCAAAGGGTGATGTCAAATTCATAGATTCGTAGCCAACTGTGCCAAGCTCGAAGACCTCTGTCAACAAAGTCCAGAAGGAGCATTTAAGACTGTGCAGCGAATAGAGTTTTTCAGAGAACAGGACTGTGGATAATTTAAACACATCCCTGCATTTAAACTTTTAACTAAAGGTTAGAAATTATATAGTACATTGTTAAAGGAAAGCTATCAAGTTGTTATTCATGGTGGTTATAAGATGTTATATTTACAAAGAAACCTATCTAATTGATTATCAAATCAATGTACTATCGACCAAAAAAGTTTAAGGACCATTAAGGAATCTGACAAAAAGCTGAATATTTATTTATTTATTATGCCCTCAAGGTACAGTTGTACATTGCAGAGGGGAGGGGCAAGGTAAATACAGAGGCAAATCACACAATCGTTGATTATAGAAAAAAAAATACAAGTACAAATAAGGAAAAACTTTCGAAGAAAACATCAAAGCTAAATACGTGGAAGTCAATAATTATTAAAAAGAACAACAAAAAATAAAGAAGGAAGACAAAAGCAAAAAAAAGAATAAAAAAGAATTGTCCTGGAAGTGTTAGATAATTACCTGATGCAATACATGGAAAAAAAAAATATGACATCTCCGCAGCCTCAAAATGCCCTGCCTGGTATTCCCATTTCCAGCCTCTACTGGTATATGCAAACAACATAGTGATGTACGATTTTACTGGATACTTTTAAAGGCTGCTCGGATATTTAGCATTTTCTGAGATCCCGTGGTCCATAAACGTTTTTGGTCGATAGTACCTTCAAACTTGTAGTCTTTTATGTTTGAAGTGACACTGCATTCGCACAGACTTCTGAAGCAGAAGGCACTCAAAAGTTTTGCTAAACAACAAACAAGATCAACATATTTGCGCCACCTGCTTCCACTTCCATGCTTATTTCTTGCAGCCAACACACACACACACACACACACACACACACACACACACACACACACACACACACACACACACACACACACACACACACTGATATCAGCTACACGAACCTTTCCAGACTATAGTCTGCATCCAATAATTTATAACACACAGGAGCAAATTTGGGCTTAAAGCAAGAAGTTCTTACTTAAATAGCAGCCACTTTAAGTATCATGAACAGTATATTCACTTTCTCGTAAAGAGCTGCAAGTACCGGCTGAAAATATCCCTCGTGTGCACAGATGATCACTGAATGGAGTTGATTTCATTGTCAATTAACATATATAAAGTTGCAGGCTAGGTCGGGCTACATTTAAAAAAAAATCACGCTTGTGATAAAAAAATAAAAATAAATCATGCACAGTTTGTGCCTGCGAATTGCCCATACGATGAAAAATGGCAATTTTTAGACATGTTCAGTCCGCATTCTATAGTCTGGAAAGCATGGTGCGTCTGAGTGACAAGCTTGCGGAGTAATGGTAAACTTAGAAGAAACTCACGGTTCAGGTCCACGTTCAGTAGGTCCCAGATCGGCGATGTTGAGAAAACTGTGAGGTCCATGTGTGACTTGGCCACATCTGTACCATACGTCAGGGGGTCGCAAGCGTAGGTGACATTCGACGTGTACAACCACGGCTCCGAGGTGATGTTGTGCCTGAGTTCCCACGTCAGACACGGCTCCGTGGAACTTCTCACCTGCAGCCTGTATGCACCGAACAGTCTGGTCCCTCTGGTGGATGGCGGAGAGAAAGGTGACCTCGGAGGGCAGACTGCCACCCTTTGCCGCCGGCCCAGCATACTTTGAGTAAACCTCCCACTTGAGGTCGCTGTTGGGTGAGCCCAGCAGCCAGCCAACCTCCACGCTACATTGATTGAAGAAAAGAAAAAGAAAAAAAGAGCACTAGTTTAACGGTGGAGTATCGGCCTTGTAGGTACGACATCTTTTCTAGTGCTTAGCACAAAAACTTGAGACGGCACAAAACACGAGACACACACTCGTCTACAATCTGTATTGTCTTAATTTTCTGTGCTAAGCATTAGAACATAAGTTTAACGCCTGAATATGGCCAATGATTGCAGCGTTCAGCAGCAGCAGCAGGGTGGCTTTATCACTGGGCAAAATCGTCACACATATGCTGTTTTACTTTTGTCAGAGACCATGTTTTACTAGATTATCAAGTTAGCGCTCGAATCAACGAGAACCTACTATGTACGAAATTCCTTGAATTTTGTCAATTCTGTAGCGAAAGAGTCTTGCCTAACCGAATTGTACGCACGATGCAAATAATGTTGCACATTCTCGAATGCATGTGAGCACCAGCAATTACTCTGGGAGGTGCAAGGTTACATGTCTAAATAGCGAACGGAGTTGGCACATCGGTTCAGATTTGATGATTGCCAATTGCGCTCACTGCCATCATTGTGATTTAAGTGTTGCTCATCGTTCTGGGCACAAGTTGACCAGAGAATCACTTAGATTAATTCATAACTCATACTTCTGGCCCTGTTTGGTTTTTTACTGTTACGAAAATGTGACCATATGAAAAACAAGAATGGTGGAGCAGATGCTATGCGTAAGGACGGCAGGTTTGGTGTACATGTGTGATGGCACTATTACCATCTACTCGGAGAGAATGTGAGACACGTGCAAAATAACCAAGTGGGCTCAAGAACAGAGTGGCCACAGCCCAGGCACTGTTGTGTTCATTTCTCCTCGGAGCCCATGCCCTGCCACGAAAACCCTGAACAAGTGAAGGAGGTCTGATCAACCTTACTGTCATCACACATGCATTCCTTGCATGTAAGGTATACATGTAAGGCAAAGACAGGTATGAAAGGTAGTTGGACATATTAAACAAACGTTTATCTACACATAGTACTAAAAGCAACCTGAAACCTGTTAAAAATAAGCCACAGGCAGTTGGAGCCAAGTAGGAAGTCGTCGAAAGCATCAGAAGTGTTGTGGCAATATACGAGCAAATTTCCAAAAGGTTGTTGGCTGGTGTTAGTTCATTTTATTTAGTTTTAATGCAAAGAAACGGCCCACTTTTTATTGTGACAGCAGCGTACAGCTCATCCAACTATGAAAACATGCCTGTATCACAGTCTGTCAGCTACTGCCTCTCTGCCATACATTTGCCCTTTACGCTTCATTGGAATAACACGGCAACCCTTAACGTGGTTTTCTGTGCTTAAGTGATTAAAGCCTGCCAACAGTGGAAAGCTGCAGAGGAGTATGAGTGTTAGTCCATGTCTCAACATAGAGGAAAGCAAGGGGCTATGGCTTTTTTTTTATGTGTGAGCACATAGATTAAAGTCACGCCTGTGTGATGACCAGCAAACACAGTTTGTCTTCTGCAAGTATGGGAAGCTGCAGAGACATAAAATAAAGACAAAACAGTCTTTCAGATCTTTTGATCTAGTTATAAAATATTTTAAAGCAAGGCAAACATGCACAATTTTTCGCACTACTATGGTGCTTTTCAGTTGTACGCTGCACCTTCTAGACAGATTGAAGACTACGCTGCACACCCCCTGCTCAAACATATCTCTCTCATCCTGCCATCACACCAGAGTGCCATGTCAGTGCTTGGGTCCTCTCTCCTTTTTCTTGTCCACATTTTTACACTGTTACTGTATTTTCTAGTGTATAATGTGCTGTTCTTTTCTAAAATTTACGGCAGTGCATCTTATACAACAGTGCGTTGTTTATATGAAATGTATCCTAATGAAGATAGGAGATGCCACATGGCTGCACCAATGATAAAGGCAAAAGTCAAAAGCACATCGGTCTTGGCAGAGACACACGCTTGACAGAGACTGCGTGCCATCTGGCCGAACACACCATAAGTTACCACTAAAGTATGAAAATGACAGTAGAGGGCGACACTAGTGGCCATGCTATCTGTGCTATCCGTTGACGTGGTCACCATATTCGTCTTAGTGTTACGTCGTAACATTGTCCCATGTGTGCTGTTTGTGTTCTGGTGATGCTCATCACCAGAAGCAGACGTGCATCTCATACAAAGGCGCATCTTATATATGAACTTCTTCATAAGGATGACTGTCTTTAGGGGGTTGCATCTCATACAGGGGTGCAAGTTATACACAGGAAAATACGGTATTTTTTATCTTTTATTTACATATACTTTACAGGCCTCAACAGAGGCATTGTGTAAGGGGGGTGAAATACAAAAGCCTATACAAAGTAGATTAACAATCATACAATGATAACAAGCATACACCAACTCAACCAATTCTTCATTCATTCTTATCCTTCAAGGATTGGCCTCTTAGGCTAGAGAAATCGAACCTCGTTATCACATCCAACATGAAAATACATTTGCCACATTCATTACATCCGATATTCATTCCAAGCATGTATTTGTTAGACACTGATTTTAGTTTTATATTCTCGCTTTACTTATTATATGCAACATTTCGTTATATCTATATGTTTGTTATATTGAAGTTTGATTGTGCTGACAGAATACAGTAATTATATTTTATTTGCAAGGATATCAATAAGCTGCCTTTAATTATTTAGCATGGAACTGTCTGTCAAATTCCCTGCAACCCATTCTTACTTGCCTGACCGTTTCTTTCTCTTTCTCGTAATCTGGGTCCCCTGTGATAACTCGAACAGACAAATGTACGCTTGCACAGCTACAACAGGCTCACTATTGATGAGGAACCCCTGCTATCCTTATTTTAGTATTCCGCATATCAACCTTAAAATTCATGCTTAAGCTTCTCCAGCTCAGGCACCCAATCATTTGCTGTAAGTCATCAATAGTGCTGCTTAACAGGATAATGTGCTGAATCAGAGCTCAAGAAAGAACTTGACAACTTTGGATTGTGCAACCTTGGCTAGTGTATTAATGCAGGCACATTAATGTGATTAGCGTTCTTCGAGATTTTCACCCACTTTGCGGTATAATGTCTGTCTCTAACCTCTTTCACACCAAGTTGGGCCATTTGGCATGTGACACTGGATATGTACCCAAATAGACAACTTGGGAATGGACAACTTGGGTCATTGGGTATCCACAACTGGACATGTGACACTATAGATACATGAACATTCTTGGTCAATTTTTCAGAATATGTGCCCGGATAGACAAGCAGAAAAAGAGGCAAGAAGTAAGAAGTTGGCACAACAGAGAATTGAATAAGTCGGCTACGGAGAGGTGAAAATGTTGGCATCAAAAGCAGCCAAGTGTGGAGAAAGAAGTGAAGTGAATAGATTGGGACTGGAGCTTGCACTGAGCGAGGAACATTGTGCCGGCAATGAAAAATTGAATAAGTCAGCTAAACAGAAGTAAAGACTTTGCCGATACGGTGTGTCGCTATACTGATTCACATTAACGTTGAAATTCGTTCCGCTGCAATCTTTCTTCCAAGCACTGCATCTTCCAGGTAGAAACCAACTTGGCAAAAAATTATTTTTGGGTTGGAGTAGAGCTTATATGGGAGGCCAACACATGGAATATCACCAACTTCGCTCAGTTATTTCTCCCGATATAATTTTTTATTACAGTTTTCTTGACCACTTCATGGTATTTGCACATGCTTAAAACATGTTTCGTTTTCCCCTGTACTCAGGGTTTTCCACGTATGCCAGGATTGCTAGACATGCCGAGATGCACAAATTGCTTTGATTGAATGCTAGCCTCTATGGCAATGAGTTCAATAAAGAGAAATATCTGTCAACTTTGATGAGAATGTTGATAAACTTCAATAAATTTCATCTACAAAGGAAAACAAAAATGCTAATAATAATAGCACAGAAACAACATCAACCACACACTCACCCAGATGGCATCAGTGTCAGATTTCCATTAAGCTCCAGTGCAAAAGGCTCGTCGTCTGCAACATGGTGTTGCAACGTAGCCTCCAGTGCTGTAGCGTGCAAACCCTTCTTGGAGCCTCCTCTACGGACAGGTCTGGTTAACCACAAAAGTTTGGTCTTCCCATGTTTGGCCTCAAAAAGATGGCTGGTGCTGGGATGCCACCATGTGCTCTGGGCAAAGAGAGAGAGAAAAAAGAAAACGGTGAGGCATCGTTCATTGCCAACAGCCAAGGTGTATCTATTAACGGTAACTCACCTTTCCTCAGTCGCAGAGCTCGTCGACGTTTAAAAAAAAGTTATTTTATTTTTTTATTATGCAATACAGTACGGGGGGGAGGGGGGGGGGGGGGGGGCACACAAAGATGAACAAGTTTAACTGCAGATGGACAATTGAAGATAAAGTAGTACACTATGCGTTGGAGTTAGCAGTCAAAATGCAGCCTCGGAATAACTCTGAATACAGCACAAGCTATTCAAATCAAAGTTAAAGTAGGAAACTCACACTCAGAAATATAAATCATGCATGGCCCACACGAAGGCAAAGAGTAGTATGAATGGTTTCACTTCATCATAGTTCCATTTGCAGAGAAAGAAGAAAAAATATGCATGATGGCATCTATAAGACAAGAAACACTCAGACAAAACAGAAAAGCACAAGAAAAAATTGTGCTGTTGTATCAGTACAGGCCAAATATCTATACAGAAACATTGCTTGCACCACACCCTCTTTGGTACATTCAGGCTGCGTTGGTCATTAGAATTCATACCAAGTTTGTCTAGCACATTAACATTAATCCATTTATCATTTGCAGAATGTTTCTCTACATGGGTGCAACAATTTCAACAGCTTAATATTACTTGCGCTAATAGTTTACTGCTGTACGCACCTGACTAGATATATTAACAAATAAGTCACAAGAGGTTCAAAATAATAGTTGAAACTTACACTTCACATATACCGGTGTTTCAGTGAACACTTTTTAAGATTTTTAAAGGCTGCCTGTGGCAGATAGCACCATTCTAGTTCATATAGCAGGTCTACTCGAAAAGGCGGACATTACTTGCACAAAAAATTTAAATGCATAATTGACTGATTAACAAAAATTTACTAATTAAGTTTTTAAGTTATTACCTTATGGCCCATATTGCAATTTACAAATTCTAGCTGTGGAGTTCGCAAGGTGGATCCACTCGGAACGAATTCTTAGGACGACACCAGTTTCAAGATATTATAATTCTCAAACTTTGCAGAGAAATGCATGGGCATTCCAGTTACTTTTATGCTTCAGTGCATTTTATGCTTCAGTATTGCGCTTCAATGCATAAAATGACATTTTGGTAAGAAAGTAACTGGAACGCCCATACAATTATCTGCAAAGTTCGGGACCACAACATGCGGAGGTGCACGCACACACGCCGAGGCAGTTGATGGAATCCTCTGAATTTCCAACACCGCGCAGCGCGCTTGAAGAGCGCCCTGCAATAATTCAGCGCATGGAACCATTCAGGGAATGGTGCGACATTGATGACAACACAACTCATAACCAGGATGACATTAGCGAGTACCTGCGTGCTGAATCGTTAAGCGCGTGTTCCACATCAGAATTGCTTGAGTTTTGGAAAGGAAAAGAAAGTAACTATCCGAAACTTGCAGCAAACTTGCAGGAGAGATCTTGGTTATCCCAGCTACAAGCGCCAGCAACTTCAGTGCTGCAGGATACATCATGCAGAACGCCGCACTCGACTGAAGCCCATGTCCATGGACAACCATTTGTTTTTTCACAATAATCTGTGAATGGCTTCGTGCTACATGCTTAGGAGTTCCTTACATTTATTGGAAAGCAAAGTTAGCAGCAAGGACGGAGTGCTTTTTTTTCTTAATAAACACACTTTAATTTTCTGTTGCCATGTTCTTTACTATTGCATCGTTGATCGGGCCGGGCCGAGCCTTTGGTCTGACATGCAGGGCTGGGCCGGGTCCGAGGAGCCCGTCCTCAGTACAGTCAAATCTCGATAATTTGAACTCGAAGGGGCCCGAAAATTTGTTCGAATTAAAGGAAGGACTTATTTTTGTAGTATTAGAGCACCATAGCACGACGTACAAACGGTGTGAGTCGTGAAATATCACTGGCGCGCAAGCGAGCGAGGGCCACGAAACTGCCCACGTCGGCCAATGGTCACTTCCCGATAACGGCAGAAAACGAAACTTCAGGGAGTGGGCGGTGCCGGCACGGTGATGGGTGCGCGCGAGGACCGTCAAAGGTGAGGAAGGAGGGTGGCAGGGAAGCGGATTTGGCCTCGGCAACCCCGTCGCTTCGGTGCTGGTGGCTTCGGTGGTTCCCTCTGCGCCGCAGCGTTGGCTGAGACGTCAGCATGTACACACGTGTTCCGGTGGGACGCAGAAACGGCGACCTTGCCATTTGAGAGAAATTTCCGCCGCGGTTCTTTTTCTCTCTCTCTTTTTTTTTTTCTCCGCGCGGCGTTGAGGGGTCTCGCCTAAGCTTTTCGGAGCAATGCCGATCAGAAGCGTCGCCACCTGATTTGGCGCGGTGCTGAGAGCATTGTCGGTGCATGGTATGTTCGAATTAACCGTCGCAAATGCTTTCGCGTTCGAATTACAGGGCATTTTCGCCCATTGGAATACACATAACTTTGACGGGACCACAGCGTCAGTTCGAATAAACTGGAAGTTCGAATTAAGCGTGTTCGAATTAACGAGATTCAACTGTACATCGTTGGATAGGGACTGGCCTGCCTTCGGCAAGCATCGGGCTGGGCTGAGCCACGAAATGGTGGCCTGTTGACATCTCTAAGATAGAATACATCTTGGCATGTTCATGCATTTATGCCACAAAGGCATCTATGACTACTACAACGAGAAAGCGACGACAGGACGAGACCTTGACTGCAGGAGCTACAACTTTTGCGCAGTCTTACATCATTCCTGATTTTATGCAGCTGTTTCCTTGCGATAGCAATTATACGAACACTCCAAGTGGATTTCTGCCGTCGCCGTCGTCGTTGCTGTCGTCATCGCCCTGAGGTTTCGTATAAAGTCCAAGGGCGATAAAATCGTCGCCGTGCGCTCTATGCTGTATGCGCACGTGAAAGCATGTGAGGGACATATGCTTTCACGGGGAGCGAACGAACGGTGGAGAGCAAACGCACCTTCTTCTGTTGAGCGAAAGGCCGTGCGGGGATGGAAGGGAGGGAAGACACTGTGCTGCGGCGCCAAATGCGTATCTTGCAACCGGGCTTAAGGGGAACTGGAATCTCGCAGGCAAAAGGAGGAAAGAGGGAAGGCAGTGCGGGCGCGGCTGTTGCGCTGCGAGCAACTGCGTACTTTGAGTGGCAGTGGCCGGTCGCGCGCACCGTATCTTGAAACGATCTGCAACGCGGCTCCCACCTTTGTATGCGCTGTGCTTTCGCCGCTCAGTTTCCGTTGAAGCGATAGACTGCACGAACCTTCGCTCGCTGCTGCTGGCACGCTTGCTCATGCCAGCGTTTTGACAGCGGTTGTGTGCGGTCATCGGTTGTGATCTATTCATGTTTGCTTGTACGCGCTGACACCATGCTTGTTAATTCAGTTAGTAAGCGAATGTGTCCAAGTTTATACAGTCGATAAAACTACTGTCCTTACTCCGTATAGCTCTCTACTAATTTGCTATTGCAATTGATGCTTCGCCTTTCGGGCGAGACTGCCAATGTTTTTTTATGTGACACTTTCTACGGAACTGCTGTAATATATACCAATACAACAGCAACTTGTGGACATAAGTCAGATCACATATTATTTGTACACCTTTGTGCTACCAGTACATGACATATACCATGCTTTGGTTGCGAGCGCAAGCAGTGCTGGCTTGCTGCTTGCGGAACTGTGTCACTCCACTTGCTCGCTGGTAAAGCGAGCAAGTTGAGATCTGTGACGCATTCCGTGCAATACTAATTATGCTATATTTTGTGGCATAAAAGTGGGAGACTTAATTACACATCGAACTACATCGTGCATACCTACCTTTCTTTCATATACGACGCACAATTTTTTGGTCGCAAATACGAGCAATGAGAAAGGTCTCTCTAGCCTTTGCACTGTTGCCTGCTATGTACAAAACTGAATACAGGGGAGTTGATGAGTAGTGCAAATAAGTTCATCAAGTATCAAGCTACTGGCCCAGTTGTTTTAGGTATAGGGGAGTAAGTTCATAGCAGCTATAAGTGTGAAAACACACACACACACAATATGAGAGTTTGAGCAGGTCCACTTACAAAGAATCCCCAGTCGGACTGACGCCTTTGCATTTTCTCGCTGAGAAGCATGAGCTGTCCCTGGACTTCTGCTGTGCTCTTCCGAGATTCTTCCTCAAACTTGACAGCCCAAGAGTGGTGAGAAACGGTGAGGTTGTAGAGGGCGCTGCGCTTTGTCAAATCGCCTTTTATGTGCATCCAGTGATCCTGGGTGTAGTTGGCAAAGGCCTGCAGAAGACATGACAGCAACAAAGAAAGTCAAGCTACAGGGCCAGGTCATAAGGCATACCTGTGGTTGAGCAAGTGAGCACAGGGGGGGGTTACAACCCCCGAATCCCCCCCCGTCGGTGCGCCACTGAAGTGAGCACTGTATATATCCCTGCAATGCCCAAACACATTTCCCCATCAAAATAAATTAGGGCAACCTGTCCACCTTTATTTCTAAATCATCATCATCAGCCTATATTTATGTCCACTGCAGGACGAAGGCCTCTCCCTGTCATCTCCAATTACCCCTGTCTTGCGCTAGCTGATTCCAACTTGCACCTGCAAATTTCCTAACTTAATCACCCCACCTAGTTTTCTGCCACTCTCGACTGCTCTTCCCTTCTCTTGGTATCCATTCTGTAACTCTAATGGCCCACCGGTTATCTATCCTATGCATTACATGGCCTGCCCAGGGGCCATATTCTGAAACATTCCACTTCAGCGATATTTCTTTTTCGCTTTCAGGTGAGCGATGATTGGCTGTTTTAGCAAAATTGGATGAGCTGATTGGCTGGATGAGCTGATTGGCTGTTTGAGCCTGACGTCATTCCATTTTGCTCAGACAGCCAATTAGCGCACGCCTGAAAGCGAAAAAGAAATATCGCCGAAGTGGAACGTTTCAGAATACAGCCCCAGCTCCATTTTGTCCACTTAATGCCAACTAGAATCTCGGTTATCCCCCATTTGCTCTCTGATCCACACCACTCTCTTCCTGTCTCTTAACGTTAGGCCTAACATATTTTGTTCCATCGCTCTTTGTGCGGTCCTTAAATTGTTCTCGAGCTTCTTTGTTAACCTCCAAGTTTCTGCCCCATATGTTAGCACTGGTACAATGTGCAATGACTGTACACTTTTCTTTTCAACAACAGTGGTAAGCTTCCAGCCAGGATTTGGTAATGCCTGCCTTTGGACTCCAGCCCAATTTTATTCTTCTGCAAATTTCTTTCTCATGATCAGGGTCCCCTGTGAGTAATTGACCTAGATAAACGTACTCCTTTACAGACTCTAGATGCTGAATGGCGATCTTGAATTCTTGTTCCCTTGCCAGGCTATTGAACATTACCTTTGTTTTCTGCATATTAATCTTCAATCCCACTCTTACACTTTCTCGGTTAAGGCCCTCAATCATTTGTTGTAATTCGTCCCCATTGTTGCTGAGTAGGACAATGTCATCTGCAAATCGAAGGTTGCCGAGATATTCGCCGTAGATCCTCACTCCTAAGCCTTCCCAGTATAAGAGCTTGAATACTTCTTCTAAGCATGCCATGGATTTATTTCTAAAGATGGAGAGTATATTTGTGCAAAAAACAAAATGAAAGTTTATTTGAGTTGAAAATTAACTATTACAGCAATTAATTATTTCGTGACTGAAAACTTTCTTTTCGACATATATAGCATACGTTGCCTTCTGAAAGTGAATAAACAGATGTCAGTTTGTGCACCATCTTGTGCGTCTGATTGTGTTTTCTTCGTGTGTGTCTTGTTAGAACTATGCAGAACAACTTTGCATGTATGATCAAGAACCGATTAGCCTACATGCAACTGTTTATAGGCCATATAAGGCCTAACACAAAGTATCACGCATTTCAACTCATCACGCGCCTCTCAGCTTACCAGGAGCCTTTGTGTTGCCTTCTCCAGTTTGGTGAGGTTCATTTGGAGGAGGTGCCGTGACCTGGACTCGAGGAAGTGAGTCCTGAGGTCAAGCGATGTCTTGGGAGTTGACAGGTGACTGTGCGAGGATCGCACTACCTGTTGACAAGAGCAGGGGAGGGAAGCAGCAGAAAAACATTAAAACCTCAAGTCCCCATCAGTCTATGGCCCTGCAAACAGGCAAGCATAATGCATAGGTCCTGCAGTGAGGATCATGTCTGCAGAGTGTTGCACCGATGTAGAACACTGCCAAAACAGCTGTAAATTAAAATAAAAGCCCATTCTCGAAGAAGCAAGAAACAAGACGGTGTCACACTAATGGTGCTACTGTATAATGTGCATTGCATCTACAGTGCGCAAATAACTAGTAGCAGTGAGAATTCCTGTGAAATGCAGTGTGCGGAAAACCATATTTGGAAATGCAAAGAAAGAAAAGGAGTGGAAGTCAAAAATAAACACGTGGTAGTCATGAGAAAATTAGCCGTGGGCCCTAGACTTCGATAGACAGAGGGTTTTAACCCTGGAGGACGTTTCTAGTGTACACTGGGAAAAATAAATATTGAATTAAATTGAATTCAATTGATGTGGGAGAAAGTGGAACAAGAATGTTGCTTGTGGCCCCGGGGAAAAGCTTCTACAGTGGAGAGGGTAGCTTGGATCACCGCCTGACCCAACATTTCATTTAGACTTGCTTTTCACTTGCTTCTTCTACCTCAGAAACTGTGGAACCCCTTTTAAAAGTGCTATTTCCAGGACGAGTGTGCATTTATGCTGTGTGGGATAGGTGCACTCTAGGGCATTGTCAGTATTTCTGTGTCTTTGCTTTTGCCTTAGTCACAGTTCTACAGTGGTTGAACATGAAACGTCACCATAGCCAATGCTGGCTACCGCATCAGCTACATTCTTTGTTCGACTCCTGTTGATCACTTCCAGCCTCCATCTTTTATCCACAGTTTGTGTCTTATAAGCACATAATCACACCTTAAAAAAAGGAATCTATTGTGGCAGAATACTCCCTGGATGGTGTTTTGCAGCTATATAACTTAAATTTCTGTCATGACCTGGTGATGGGCCCTTCAAGAAAAACTTGAGCATAACAACAGCTCCCCATTGAAGTGATGTGTTACTTAGTTAAAGCTGTGCACTTGGGAAACACTGACATACATAAAACAAGGATACACACAAATTGTCTCGTGAGTGTTCTTGTTTTGTGTGTGAATCAAGTGCGCTGCTTTCACTGAATCATGAATAACCAACTAGCCTGCTAGTACCTGTTAAGCAAGCATGTTGTCGGGCCACTCGACCTCTCAAGTGGTGACTCACGGCAAACAATGGGAAAGGGAAGGTGGTGGGGGGGAGTGAGTAAAGAAAGCTTCGCTTTCTCAAATGATGTCATTGATGATAGCACTATTATCATCATAGCACTAACATCATATGATATGCCATCAGCACTTGCCTTGAATCTTCCAAGGGTGGAAGGTGCCCTCCAATGAAGGAGAAAATGAGCCCAGCCACCAGAGCCGTCTTCAGTGAAAAACTCGTCTGCCAGCAGCTCCCTCAGCCAGGCCACGCTGCCGTCTGGTCCCCTGGAAAAGGATAAAACGAGTCTATTCACACCTGGAAGTGCGACTTGTGCTTGAAGAAGCTAAATTTTTAAAATTACAGTAAAATTACGGGGTTTAGCATCCCAAACCTGCACGGTAGACTCACAGCAGAGGGACTCTGGATTATTTTTGACCACCTGGAGAACTTTGACATGCATCCGAAAGCACAGCAAATGAGCATTTTTGCCCCAATCAGATTGTGGCCACTGGAGCTGGGAATTGAACCCACAACCTCAGCAGGAGAAAGCAATAGCTGCGCAACCAAATTAAAGGTTGCTTGCTTCATTAGATAGCAGGGCTTAGGGTAGCTCTATACAGGATCGAGCATTTTTGCATTGTGCTTCCATCAAAATGCGGCCAGAGTGGCTGGGAACCAAACCTTCGACCTCGTATTGAGCAGCATACAAATACAGTAAAAGCTCGATGATACGATCACGGCTAATACGAATTTCCGGATGATACGAATTTTTCTGTGGTCCCGGCCGAGCCCCATTACTTTACAACGTGCTAGAGAACGGTTGTTACGAATCGATTTTCGGCCTGCGTCGGTTGATACGAATAAACGCCACCCCACTGACGGCCGCGAAAGAGAACAGCGCGCAGTCACGCGCTTTCTCCCGTTTTGGTGCGGAGGCGCGGACGCGGCGCCGGACAACGTGGACTCCGCGACTGGGCGCGAAGAGTTTGAAGCGGTGGCGCTTTTGTACTTTTCATCCTTTTCGGCGGCCGCCCATAGGACGGAGTGGCTGCTGTGCTTTGGGCAATAAATAAAAGTCAGAGATGAACTCACTCAGGCACATGTTACGTAAAAAGCATTTATTTCTTGAAGAAAAAAGTCTCTAATGTCCTTCTAGTGAGTGAGTTCACCTCTGACTCTTTAATTTATCTACAGTCGAATCTTGTTAATTCGAACACGCTTATTTCGAACATACCGCGCACCGACAATGCTCTTAGCAGCGCGCCAAATCACGCGGCGGCGCCTCCGACCGGCATTGCTCCGACACCGCCATAGAACAAAAGCTCAGGAGAGACCCCTCAATGCCGCGCGCGAAGGAACGGGGAAAAAAAAAGAACCCGCGGCGGAAATTTCCTTCTCTCTCAAATTGCAAGGTCACCGTATCTGCATCGCGCCGGAACAAGCGTGTACGCGCCGACTAGAGTGTTCTAGACAACCGTATTCTAGCACACACTAGTGCCGACGTCTCAGCCACGCGGATAAAATGGCAGTGAACCCTTCTCCTCTATTTTCTAGTCACATGTTGAACTTGCACGATGCGGCAGCAGCGCAGAGGGAAGCGGCAGCAGCGCAGAGGGAAGCAGCGGCGGAGGCGCAGTCGGGCCAACGAAACTGCTCACGCCCGCAAACGCTCGCTTCCCGATAACGGCAGAAAACGAAACTTCAGGGAGCGGCTAAAATAATCTGGCGCCAGCACGGCGGCGGGCGCGCACGGAGATGTGCGCACGGAGTCAAAGGTGAGAGAGCTACGAGGGAGTTGAGAGGGAGGGCGAGGGGAGCCACCGAAGCGGCGGAGTTGACGCGGCCAAATCCGCTTTCCTGCCGCCCTCCTCCCTCACGAATACTTCAAAAATACGTCCGTTTAATTCAAACAAATTTTCGGGCCCCTTCGAGTTCGAATTATCGAGATTCGACTGTAGTTTTAATTGTGTTTCGATGATACGAATTTCGGCTAATACGAATATTTTTCGTGACCCCGTGAGATTCGTATCATCGAGCTTTCACTGTAGCCACAAAGTCAGGTAAACATAAGCACAGCCTTTACAGTGCCCACAAATGTCTGTTTTGGACACTGGTACTTGAAGTGTGCCTATTTTCAGTCTTGTTCAATGAAAATGCATTCCGACTGGTTGCATGACCCAGAAACATTAACTGTTTTCTTGATAATCGCCTCACAAAATCACTATCACTGTTTTTATGGCATGTTAACTGCAAGTGGTAGTTCCATGATATAGTAAATCTTAAAATTTTTATGCTATTTCTGAATGGGCCATGGTGACCGTGCACTCTTGGAAAAATCGGCACACTGCTCATGCAGAAGCGTCTTCATTTTTTCTTTTTTTTCTGAGCACACAGAATCATTAGACAAAACTGAGTGTCTATATCCCACCTTTTTCTTAAATTAAAGCTATGTGAACAGACCTAATGATAGCAAATTTACTATTCTTACTCAGTTTTGGCATTATTAAGTCACAGACATCCCACCTGACAGATGTATATACGATGGTTGAAGCTAAGACACAGGGCAGTGCCCAAAGTGCTTCCCTCCTGAAGAAATAGAGTGCTGCACTGGTGTAAGCGTGTGCCCATTTTAACTGTTTGGTTAGGTTAGATTAAGCCAGCATCCTCTGCCAATAGAGTAACAGAATGGGTGTCCAAGGAATGGAAACACAGCGGAAGACATCTAGCTGGGGATTAGGTGGTATGATGAGGTTAGTTACTAAAAAAATGCATCGCAGCAAACTTGAAGCCACAGAACTGAATCAGCTGACACAGGACACTGAGCTTTCCTCCTACAGTTGATATAGAGACTTATAATGACAATGAACCAATGCTAGTGAAGCTCGAACTCGTGACCTCTCAGAACCAAGGCAGGCATTATAACAATACCAGTAGAAGTGCGCGCAGGCTCAGAAGAATGCATACAAGTCCCCTTGACATTTAATTTTAATGCACTGGCTACACTAGACAAACACACAATGACCCATGCGTCTACGCACAGAAATATGTAGAGCCTTTTTCTGACAATGTATAGAGCCAGAAACAATATTTAAGTTTAAACAACTGGCAGTTTCACCCAAAGGCAAAGCATGATGGCAAAGTTTAGCACTACGCTGAAGGCATCTCAGAATGACGGCGTGATAAGGATCGCTGCCAGTGACGTTGCAGGTGCTGCACCTTGACGGTGCACGAGATGAGACTAAAAGAAAAAGTGCTGGCATCTGTCAGTGCCAAAATAAAGGCTTAGATATATTTAGCTCGACACTCACTGTTTGTTGCTCAGACCAGTGATGCGCCATGGTGTGGTGTGCACGCATCAGCTTGGCAGGAATGCGAGTGTTTATATACAGCGTGTGTGCAGGCAATGCACACACGCTGTATTATTAAAGCCAGCAACAGAAGGCAGAACACTGCCCGGCAGCTCTGGCAGTGCCGACCGAGTGGAGCATGCTGATGTGTCCACTTGGCTTCATTACTTTTGCAGCAAACTGCACTGCGTGTCTCTAAAGACCTCCTTCTAAACCTCCACATGCGGGCCATGCATCCCATCAATACTGCGATAGCATGGCGGCAGTGGCGCTGGTGCGAATGCACCCCGAGTGCCTGTATAATTGCTACTGCAATACTAATAACTGTTTAATACTTACGGTAGCTTCCATAAAGCTTACGACTGTTCCATTTAATATAACAATACACTGATTTGTAGAGGCATATTAGGCCTAGTTCTGTAATTGTACAGTGAGCATGTCAAACTGCACAAAACATAGAGCACAAAGCTCTTTAATCTGGTAGCTATTATTGCACATATAGGGAGACAGAATCGACATCAGTGGTTACCCTCAGGATAAAGCCATTATTATTATACACGTGCAAGTATGCCACAGTAGCTGGTAATGTGCAAGACTTCCTGTGATGGACTAAGGTGTAGAGTGTGACCGCAAGCTGTACTCGCAGACAACTTTCTGTGGCAATGAAGGGAAACGTACGGGGCCAGAGCATGTGTCACTACGCCAATTAGTCCAACAGCATTTAACAGTGCGTTTGGTTTCTTGGAGCAGACACTGAATCGGCGTAGCTTCCACGTGCTACAGTTTCACACTTGACCAGACGCAAAAGAGAAAACAGAGAAATAAGTCAAATTTAACACTCAGTGGTGTTTTGTTTTACTTTGCTGTTGTAAATAAGATGTTACTGTTTTCGTTTTCAAAGCTTAAACTAACGCAGATGAGAATGGACAGCATTCAGCACACATTAATAAATGACAGTGGTAAAGTTGCCTACACATACGACTGTCGCACTTAATAAGTGTTACATGTGCCTTCATCAATCTCTATTGAGGCAGCTCATGCGGTCCCAAAGCAGGAATGTGCTGAACGGGGCTGGTCAGCAGTACATTCTGAAGGTGAAGGGGATTGAACAGCACATGAGGCAGGTTAAGGTGCCATCTACACTTTGTCCAAAAGCCTCATACAGTACAAAATACAATACCCAATACTTTTGGGAACCCACAACCTTGAACTCAGCGGAAGAATCTAACAGCTATAGCAGTGGGTAAGTGCCAGTCGCACTGACGCGGGGGAGGGGGGGGGGGGGGTTCGGGTGTTGTAACCCCCCCCTGAGGCCGAGTTACCCCCCCCCCCCCCCCCACGCGTCCAGCCCCACCAGTCAAACGTGCACCTTCAGGGCTCTGTTCACATTGTCTTTACAATTCAGGAGGTGGCTTGAGGTCTAATTTTCCTGATTAACAAAAACACTCTATCACTGTCTTGTATTATATTCATTCACCCTTAAATTACTTTGAGTAGAACGCTGAAGAAATAAACATCGTCATTATCCTTGGTGTCAGTATTATAATTATTACACATTTTATCTGCTGTTGGATTCCTCTGGCTAAAGCAAGGAAATTGAATATTATGCAAAGTGCTTGCCTCATTCCCCCCCCCCCCCCCAAAAAAAAAAAAAAAAAAAAAAATTCAACCCCCCCTGGCAGACATCCTGGGTGCGCGCTACAGGTAAGTGCAGATTTCAGTTCCAGTTTTCGGCGTCTAAAACATGCTTTCTTTTTGTCCCAGAGGCCACAGCTCTTTTACTTAAGGAATGGACAATCTTGACCTTATGGACAGTGAGCTTAGCAAAATGTTACAGAGCAGCTTGACCATAACAGATCAGTGCATTTGGCAACTTAGGTACAACATACAGGCACATGCTTAAGCAACTGAGGAGCCCAAGCATTTTTTAAAGTGTACACACGCACACACATACATGCTCATGCACACACACACATGCATAAAGAAATAATGAAAGAAAGTGAGCATAGGTATAACGCACAATTACTTACCAGTCAGTCAGGAAAAAAAGTTGTCATATGGAAGCTTCTTGATGAGCCAAGAAGATCCACATATTGACATGACAACCATCATCAGCCTATATTTATGTCCACTGCAGGACGAAGGCCTCTCCCTGTGACCTCCAATTACCCCTGTCTTGCACTAGCTGATTCCAACTTGTGCCTGCAAATTTCTTAACTTCATCACCCTACTACAATTCACTTGGAAAGAAGAAACTTGGATCTATTTTCAAACCTGCCTTCAAGAAGCAAGCTGCACACAGAGCTCCAGGTGTAGAGGAGAAAAAAGGCAAACCTTTCAAAGTTGAATCTCAGCTCCTGCTTGACTCCGGATGGCTGTGTGTTCACAGTCCAAGAAAGCCCATAGACGTTGGAACTGGTCTGCACGTTGAGTGACCTCTGTCTCACACCAACTGTCACCCTCTGTCCATTGGCAATGCGGTTGGCCTCCTTGGTCGGCTTCTGCCTCTGCTCTTGTTTGGACCGGTCCTGCAATGCCATCGCTTGACTGTGGCACTGTCACCTTGACATGCACTTTCTTGCACATTTATCTCATAATCTGTATCTGTCGCACTACATACCATGTGTTGGTATACTCACTCATGAGAGCACTGACACACAGTTGCTCCACACTCATTTCACAGACATGAAATAGAGTGTGAGTGAATGACAAAAGGTGTGATTGGACGTGGGTGTCAACTGAACTGAGTGCTGGTGAGCTTCAAGTGGACATGTGGAGGTCAATGACTGTAGGCAAGTGTGATTGGGCACGAGTATACCATTAGTGGGTGCCAGTAAATGTGAGTAAAAGCATGTACGAATGTGAATGAGTGTTCGCGAATATTTGTGGATGCGAGTAGGAATACGATTCCACACTGCTACATATTCAGTCGCCAAAGATGGAGTAGGCCCAAACGAGATGCACAATGATGCCAAAATTAAGCAAAACAGCATTAGTAACTTTTTCTTTAGACAACGTAGCCATATCACAGACCAGATCACCCCATATGTTTAGCGAAAAGTTGCTGATGACAATGGCAACTTCTAGAAATGTTTTAACATTTTTAATTGATCCCCTCCCCCCCCCCCCCCCCAGACGGCTTCCTTATTATTTCTTAAACTGTAGCGTAAATTACGCCCAGTGGTTGTGACTCACCAGTTAAAATGTGAAAAGTGATCCCATAATTTTCTGAAACAATATCAGATCTCAAGACTCTGCTCTGCCTAGCTAGGCAGCTTTGATGCTCGCAGGTGGCTCACTAATAAACTCTTCAGTATGTCTTGAGAAGTAGCGACAAATACAGGGGTGCATATATATTTGACGGAATGTTAAAACTGCGCGAAAAAAACTAGGACAAGGCACGTGACCACATCGTCACTCACACATGTGCACATAACAAATGAGAGAATTCTGCAGACTAACTTGTTAACACTGCTTGCACCGAATGCACCACATTGTGAACCAATCTATGCTACGCAAAAATTGTTTTATCAAGACAAAAAACGACGATGACATATGTCTATTAACAGTAACCGAAGTGTAGGCGATAGGTGAGGGAATGAAAAGGCGCGATGGTACCTATAAAACGTGGTTAAAACAAAAATCAACATGAGTGAAGGCGGCGGCTTTCGTTCCTAAAGAAGGAACGAAAGACTACGAAGATGTCAGAATGAAAACAACAATCAACTGCAGTGAAGACGAAGGTGACAATAATAAAAAAAAACAGAACATGACAACATGAGAACTTGTGAAAATGGCATGAGGGGGAGAGAAAAGACATGGTAAAAAATGAAGCTCAACCTGAACTCGCGAGCGATTACATTCATGGAAAATCAAACAAACCTCGCATGAAGTTACAAACTCTTTCTACAGGTGGCTTTCGAGAAAAGCAATTTCTTCCTGTAAAAGTGAAACAGACAGCATACTGACACACCTGTCACTAGATTTGATGATATGCAATGCTTCGACTATCCCCTTTTAGTCTGGTTTCTCGATCTGGACAAAAAAGTTGTGTTTTCCAAGATCGGTTAGCAAGGGGTCTTTTGCAGACCATCACCTTTACCTTTGCATTCTTTGCAATGTAGGGCTAAGGTGCCTGCTGCGTTATTCTTTACATTCCAGTTATGTTCACGTGCCCTTTCATTGAAACACTTAGCCATTTGTCCAATGCAGAACCTGTCACAGGTGAGGAGAATTAGATAAACCACCCCACAAATACACTCAGTGAACTGCTTATTGTGCTTCGTTGTGCACTGAGGCCTTCTCTTATTTTCTTGTGTCACCAAAGGGCACACTCCATGTAAAATTAGCAGAGTGTGCCGGGTAGTGATAGGAATTAACAACGCATTCGAATGAGAATGTCAAGTAATTCAATTAATGTCTCACGAGCACGCAGGCTTTTGCCTTCATCCTGTTTGGCGTATGCTAAAGCGGCTGTCAACTTTATTTTAACCTAAGTCAGCTGTACACTTACGAAGTGAACACTTCCGGAACCCAGCAGACATGTTAAAGGGTCCTCACCAATTGCTTTAAGAAAAAAACCCTTTTACGGCACCTGCTATTTCTGTAGCGTACTAGATAAAACAAAAGCAGCTAAAGTAAGTAAAACAAGGTGGTACAGTAGCAGCAAAAGTTTCATACACAAGACAATAATTTTATAATCTTTTTTTTTCTTTCATTATCAACACCATTTAGGATGTTTTGCAACTTGCATCTTGAACTTTTCCCCTGCCTCTTTGAACCTCTTGGAAAATAAACTTCATAAAAAATAGTTATAAGGTTACAAATAAATTCAAACAACAGACACTGATCCCGTGCCTTCTCACCTCATAGATGAGGACAAGTTGCTGCCCCGGCGCGTATCCAAGGACATATTCCGTCACAACTGCGTTGCCCCCATCTTGAACATCAGAGTTTCTTTTCTTCATGGCTGCCCTCAGGAAAGGCATGTCAGGAACGACAAGCTCAAACCCACCATCAGCTTTAGTCTGATACGTCAGCAGACTTTTTGTCATTGTGCCTGAAAAAGACAGTGCGAGAAAAGTGTGGGAAAAGGAATCTTAGAAGTGTCTTTTTTTTTTTTCGTTGTATGAAAAAGACCCGATATAGTGAGTATATATCAATAGGTGAACTGTAGAATGAGCCAGATGATTTCAGCAAGGAGTGTAGTTGAGTCACTTGGCATGTCTTTGGATCAGTGGGAATAGTACGGTGGATGAGACGGAAAGGAGCAGATGTACAGAGCCTGCACCCACTCAGTTACTGAGACAAAAAATAGAAAATACAGTCGAGTGTCGACATAACCAACATGGATATAACAAATTACTGGATATAACGAAGTAAAGCTTTTCACCGATATCAGCATGTAATGAATATATGCCTATAACAAATATTGAAAATAACGAACATATTTTCACGTCAGATGTTACCTCGTTACAGAGAGGTTCAACTACTCGCGCTTTTAGAGGGACAAAAAGGCGTATACAAGAAAAAAATCACGAGCCCTCCCCTCTTGAGAAAATGAGGGTAAGGGAAGTTGTCGTGTGTGATCCTGACCTACTACTTTTCCTTCCTTTTCCTACTACATTTCCTTCCCTTTCGTGCAACTTTTCCTTCCATTGCGTTGTACGATTCTTTGCTCATCGTGTTGTCGTTTGCGTTTGATGTCTCGAGTTGCCGCTTGCGATTCTTTGAAATTAAATTGCTTCAAAATTAAATCTGTCCATCACATAAGACAATGAATGGCTCATACCCCCTTAAGCAAAGGCTCATACCCCCGTAAACGTGGCCTCCCCATTACGACGACAGAAGAGAAGTGAAATGCTAGGCTGGAATGATAAGCGGCAACACAGCCAGCTGTGGAAGAAGACGACGATGACGAATGCGAGAGCAGTGGCATGAACGCAACCCAAGGGGCGCCAATGAGCCAGCTGTGGAAGCAGACGATGACGCTCAAGCCAATGCTGATGATGATAGTTTTCTGCGTACACCGACCCCGACACAAGTGAGCCAATACAAGCTTTGCTTGAAAACACAATACATTATCAAAGTGGCTGGCTGAGCAGTAAGAGCCAAAGGTGTGGCCGTACTGTGGCTTTCGCTAGCTGCCACATCTCAAAAATGGAGCAAAGAGCAAAAATACATGAGCCATACTTTGCGTACAGGAACTGAGATAAACGTATATTATGCCTGCCTTGGGTAAACCTGTATGAGAAAGAATTGCAGTATCTGTCAAAGCTATGTGCTGAGCCAGTCACTCTGATAATGTGTTGTAAGTTCCTTACAGGGCTAGCCGTTATGAGTTATTTCAGATTTCGGAGTGCCCATAGGCTGCACCATGAAGCTAGCTGCACTACACATTTTCCACAGTTGCTTGGGGTACCTTCATGGAGGTTGTATAAATGTTTATTCAATGATTGTAAAGCAATATCATAATAGAAATAAAGAATTCTAGTTCATGTGCATTTTTTGTAATTAGCCTATGTCCTTGTTACTCTAAAGCTCGATTCTGCGCTTGACACTGCAAGCAGTATCATTATAGTAGTAAGAGAGACACCAGTGGGTGTAACCCACTGGTGTCTGACGGAGGTAATGAGATCCGAAAGCTGTTTTATGGAAAAAAAAAATTGCCATCTATCCAAAAGTAGTACATGTCGCAGTACAGTACAGCAAAGCATAGCACAGTACAGTGCAGTGCAGTGCAGTGCAGTGCAGTACAGTACAGTATTTATTTATTTATTTATTCATTTATCAATACCTGTAAGCCTTGAAAGGCTCATACAGGAGTGGACATATTGGTTTGCAGCAAGCTCAAAACAAAAAGGCAATGGTTACAATCGACGCGCCATGTAAGCAAGAAGTAAATACTACAAGGAAACAAAAACCAACTATATAGTGCGTACGCCATGTAAGGTGTAAGAAGCAGTTAATACAGAAAAAAAATGCATATTGGGTGTGCCGTGTAATCTACAAACAGTATCAAGTGTAACATATATTAACATACCATCCAATGGACAACCGTGCGCAAGAACAGAGCGCAGAAAAGTACGAAAGAACATACGGACACCAGCGCGTGTGCAAGAAATTGGGAGCAATACGTCATTGATAGATTTTTGAGGAACGCTCAGCCAAGACGACCACAATGCGTTCATCATTCCGATAATGACTCAAGGTGCAATTCGAGTGCCGACACAAATGAGTGCACAGATTGTGAGCAAATAATTTCACTTGGGAGGGAATTCCACAGATCTATTGTTGAAGGAAAAAAAGAGTATTTTAGTGTGCTACAACGCGATATCCCAACTAGCCCAGCTGTCTGCTTTTAGTACAAATCTACAAAGGCAATTTTTTGCCATTCATGAAACTTCTCTGCCTTGTGGATTTCCACAGAGCTTATTTGCCAAAAGGTCTTGAAGCACAACCTTTCTTTTAACGCGATAGTGTTAAGAGCCCCGTGCCACAGCAAATCCGGTGCCAGCGTCGTCACCTGTGAGCGACAATTTTGGTATATATTTAGGTATATGTATATACCACGCCATATGACATGCGGTATATGCGGGTTATATTGCCACATCATTCTATCACTAAAGTTGCTCATACCTTGTCTTACATTCTTGAGAAAGTTATTCCTCAGAATTTTGAGAATGACAGCCCACAAACAAATGTCATGAAACAAAACACCGACAGCCCATGCCTTTTATGTCAAATCTTCTGACTGAAATTTTAAAGTGCGTAACAATAACATAAACCTAAAAATGATGCAATTTTTTTGGCGCGACTGTGCACTACCTCCCGGATCGGCCCAAGAAAGAGGCTGCATTTCTACCAGAAAACTCACCTTCGTGCACAGCGTACGCCGCCAGCATTTCCCGGTAAACATTACGGTTACATAAGCTGCAGTTGCCGGAAAGCGTGAGAAACAGTCAGGGAGCTTTGAATGCTATTGCGTTCAAAGTATTAGGCGCAAACTCATAGTGAATGACTAGTGCAAACAATCTCACTAGAGTCACTAACAGCAATGGTGATCTTCACAGCACTCATTTTTTAGCAAGTAACTCTTCCTTTTTGACTTAAGACTTAAGATGGCACAAGTACACATTCCTTTCACACACTAGAATGTAACTATGTATCCATGTGTGATCTGAACTGTTTCTGCTTGAAACAACAGTATTTTCATTTCATTACAGTATTTCATTTGCTTTCATTTTTATGAAAACAAATGAAAGAAAATTTTATGAAAATTGATCCCACTGCTTCAGCACAAATAAATGCCCACTGAACTGGTACCACAATTTGAGCAGCTTATCAGTATAATGTAGTCACACATGTAACTGATGTTCAGGAATGGACACCTTCACTAAATATTAAGTACTAACAATGCACCTTTTGTGATGACCTCGATCTTGAGTTTGTTGTGTTTTGAAGGAAGTACTGCCGCGACTGCAATTGTTGTTATACCACTGTAAAAAGAACAAGAAAGGGCACAATAAACATCTGCAATGGCAAAACATAAGGCTTCACATCCAAGTATCGAAAGATGGTGAAATACAATGTGATTTTAAGAGCCAATAAAAAAAAAAAGCACACATGGATGAACCTGAAGCCAGTACGGTTAAATTCAAAGCATATAAATGACTTCCTGCATTTGGTGCAGTGTTGTATTGGAAACACAAAACAGTATGACACACATATGTGCTTGTGCAATTTCATTATACGTGATTAGAGGCTGTGTGTATGTGTGTGCATGCATGCTCAGGCACATGTTAATGTGTTTGAGCAAGTGAGCAGTTTTTACATGTCATGAGCACAGATACAGGGCCGGTATTTTGTAGCGATGTGTTATGCCTTATTCTATACTAGTCTTATCATCCACCGCTCACGGCTGGCTGATCCCGCTGATAATGTGTGCTGACCGTCGCTCTGACCACTGAGCAAGCGCGATAAGCGTGAAAAGGCATTACCATCGGAAAGGCATCGCTACAAAATACTGGCCCAGGATACTAAAAACGGAGCTTTTTTTTTCTACCAACTTATAACCAGTACAACCTTGTTGATTTCCCATATGATTTCCCGGCGCCAATGTTTGCAATTGAGAACACAAAAAAATGACGCAATAATGTTACGCTTATTTTTTAATGTTTAATACATTCCCGGAGAACACAATCTTTTGGCACCAACATTCAGTACATCGCCAAACTGCGATCACGTGATACCTTTTTCTGGCCACTAGATTCCATGTAAACAAGAAAGAACGTGAGGCATGTGCGAATGATCCAAGCAAAATTGTCCGAGTGCCGACCATAAAGCGATGCTTGGCAGATTGCTGGGAGCTGATCATGTCAGCATGAAGAGCTTGGGCCGTAAAGAAGCTGACCTATGGTGCTGGTGGGTGACCTCGTCGGCACTGGCTCGGTCATGGAAGCCGATGCGTAGGGCAGCATAATACCATGCATGAAAGTTTTGCAGACGTCGGCTTCATGCTGGGCTGACGCCACTGGCCAACTTCTTTTCTCCTCTTCTGTGGTGGTGTAGCGAATGGGAAAGGCGCTTATTCCTGCTACGCTTTAACGAGCACGTACGGTGCAGTGCCTTTGGGGAGAGGGGAGCGAAAGAATAGGAAGGAGATGAGTGAAATGGAGAGTGAGGATGAAGATGGGAGACGGGCGCATGATCACCTCCACTGTCTGTGGCGGTCGGCTCAGGCCAATGCTCAGGCAGCACTAATGGGGGGGATGGGAGCGGCTGGCATCTAGGTGGTGATTGTTTCTTTTCTCTTCTGCTCGACATCGTTTCTTCTCTTCTGTCACCGCTTCAGGTACGGCGGCGGAGAGCAGTAAGGAGATAAGGGGGGCAGAAGGACCTTTCGGCGGGAAAGAAGTGTTCAGTGGCTGTTTGACCGGCACAGCTTCTTCGGCGCTGTGCTTCTTGTTTGCGGGAAGCCCACCTTGATCGTGGACGTGAAATTTCCAGGCTGCGGATTTTCACCTCCTACGAGCTCCGCACATAAGTCGCACGTCTTATTTATGCTATTCGCACCTATCTTTTTTACAGTTAATCAGGAGAGAAAGCATGTCAGTACCCTTCAGGAGTGGCGTACATAGCAAGGGGGTGGCACATCAGGCATGTGCCACTCCCCCTCACCCCAAACCCCCGTGCCGAAATTTCCTTTGTTAGTATGATGAGGCCTGCCCACTCACCCTCTCCCCTTTCTCCCCCTCACCGCCCCTGATCAAGTGAGTGCCCCCCCCCCCCCTCTTCTCCACCAAAACATTTCTGGCTATATGCAACTGGCCATTGAGGCTGCATTGCCTTGTTTTGAGAGCTTGTCTGTGTTTTTCAATCTGTTCACCATGTATGCTGAACTACCTATCATATACCTTGAACTAAATGAAATTGACATGTGCAACTAGCACAGCATGATCTGTCTTGCCTTATGCACTACAAACATATATTAAAGACGAAAGCACACGTGTCAATCTTTTGATCCTGCTCGAAAGTAGTTTGCACATGCACATATGTGTGTGTTAGGGAACTGCCTAAATTCGATACCTTGTGGTCTTTGTAGTCGCACTTTATGTGCAAGAGTTCATGTGCCAGAGCTTGCAGGGCAAATGGATTAAGAGGCTGTGGGTAGGTTGTGAATGCGTGGATCACCACTGTGTGCATGCAGTGCACTTCGCATGCTGTATGCCGTGCACAAAATGTACGTTATGGTCGTGGCGTGATGCATGTCAAATCATGTGAAGAAAGGCATATTTTGACTTGTTCGCATCAGATTTTTTGCAATGCTCATTTTTTGGTAAAATAATGTGGAACTGCGTGTGCTAGGCATATTTAGTGTGTCATGAAAAATCACGGATTTGTCAAAACCTACTTCTAAGTACAATGCTTATCCCCCTGCCATGACAAATTCCAAAAAAAAATTTTTAGAAGTGCAGAACTTTTTAAAGGGGCCCTGAACCACTTTTTATCGAAGTGGAGAAAGGCATTTGAAGTGAAAATAGGCTATTTCAGAAATACTTTGCCGCAAAAAATACTTCAATGCGTTCAGCAGAAGTGGAGTTACTGGCAATCAAACACGGCCTCCACTGTGCTTCCGTTCCTTCTTCAATGCCTTGCGCTGCGAAGGCTACGGCGGAGTGGGGTGCGGCCACAACACTCCGCCTTCCACGTGTCACCGTGGCGTGCAGTTCAAATTTCGTTTTGGATGTCAAGGTAGATGCCACGACTTCCGATGTGGTGCCTACAACGCGCTAAACGTCAGCCAACCACAATGTTCTCAGTGAGCCGCAACGCACTTAGCCAGTGGACTCGTGGCGGCACCTCGCGGCGGCCGCGGTGCAGCTGACCGCAGCAACCAACAGCAGCTGCGCATGTGGGAATGCACTTCATTATGAAATAAAGCATCCAGAAATAAGTGAGGAGCATGGCTGCTGTTAAAAAGAGAGCATTTGAGAGAAAGGTGAGTTCACGCTCCGCTCGCGAGCTCCACGCACCGCATACGCCAGCAAAACTTGGCTGAGATGTTTCACAGCAGTGTATGCTACCCGCGGTCTGTGTTCTTTCACCAAGCAGCTCGAGGGGTGGTTTAGGGCCTCTTTAAAGACCTGCATATTTTGCGCCCTTGTTTTTCTCAAATTTCTTGTAAATTTTTTGCTACTTTTTGGCAATTTTTTTCGAAAACTGCCAACAATTCAGGACGTGTTAACTCGTCATCGGCACCAGAGGACGCTCATAGTAAAGACAAGTTATCTCCTCATTGGCAGTTAAGCAGTTAAATGATTACTGAGAGACCACAAAGTATCTGGTTTTCAATGTCTGAAACTCGCAGTACATGCTTTTATTTCATGTGTTGGAGCGTGACCATTGCAGAAGCAGTTTAAGCGTTAAGCGACCTGGCTGCACTATTATCTGGTACGAATGGGCGTATGCAATCCAAGGAAAGTTATTTTCAAATGCCCATACAAGACTTTTATTGATTAATTCACATTTTATGTTTGACCTACTATTACAGCTTTCCATAACAAAGTTGTGTTTTGTATTTAAATAGTACAATAAAATTTTACAAAAGTCAAACTGTAGCAATAACTTGTATATAAAGCGCTCGTCTTCTAGCATGCTTTATGACACAAATGCATGCATAAATCAAGTGAATAATGTAGGGCGCTTTTTCTTATGTCAAACAATTTCTTTTTAATTTTGTCACAGATACCAGCATTCCACTTCTTAAGCTAGGTTACTTAAGCCGGCGGACATTACTTTCTAAATGAGTGAATAGCAGTGCAGAAGTAGGTAATTGGGAAAAATAGTGCTAATTATCTTTTTAATTATTGAATTTAGCATACATGTTGCAATGGTGGAGATGAGCTTATCAATATACAGTGCCAATTAAGTTGGAACCAATTTTGTAAAGCACCAGTTTTGAGATATATGTTAAAGTGTGTGTCAAAAATGCAATGGCAGTCAATAGCTACTTTCCTGCTGCATCGCGGATATATACAAAGCTGGAGGGAAGTAATTAGGACACCAATTCATTTTGCTGCACACTTATACTTCGTATATCTTGAACTGGTGCTAGTTACAAAATTGGTTCCACCTGAATAGGCCCTGCATGTTGAAGGGCTCTAATTCTGCCATTGCATGCGCTTTAACGTCATTAATTAAAATATAATTAGAGCAATTTTTTATGATATACTTCTGCATTTGCAACTTATTCAGAATACATTGTTCAACAGGTAAGTAACTCAGCTGAAGAAACAGAACAGGGGCCTTTGTCATACAAAAAAAAAAAAAAAAAACACCCGGTATAAGCGACTCAAAATGTAGATGTGAATATTGCCCAAAAAGTGCTCGACATGGACAAGCCATGCTGTTGCCACCTTGGGGAAGTTGTCAGACCCTGCAAGGGCCGAACGTGGCCACGATGAATTAATCAGCAGTCATAGCATTGGGCCAATCTTGTCAGCCGATCTCATGCTGGTGTTCGGCAAACGGGCTGGCCATTTGCAAAAACTAAGCCCAGCCCGACCCAGATGGCCGAGATCAAGCTGTCTGTTCTTTAGCTGGCCATGAGCATCAACCCGAACTTTCGCCGCGCTAACTTTTTGCATGGGGAGAGCCCTCCCGGGAGTGCCATGTGAAAATGCCGGCACACACTTGGTTTCCTCTTCTGTACCAGCAAATCTCATCGCAGGTCATCGCATGTCGCATTAACAGCCATGCAATAACCATCTTTACCTATCTGTTTCACGGCATGTGTGGTGTAGTGCCGTTGGAAGCATACTTCATGGCTTGCCAAAACCACAAAGACGACAACCTACATCTCGGGCCCCTCGGTATCCGGAAGTTCATCACACGTGCCTGCGTCTCGTGCTGCAACAATTTGCGCAATGCTTCGCATTACGAAGATGTCAACTACAGTTGAGTCTGACAAATTGTTTTGCGACTTCGAATCGTATGTCTTCGAGGTTGGTATGTTTTTCTCGCGTGTTCTCCCAAAACATATGAACGAGGCTCTACTGTACTTGTGTATCTTCTACCTCTTAGTTCTATCAGAACATGATCGCCATGAACATGACGCATTCAAAATAGTTACACTGGAGAAAGTTTGCAAATTGAGGCCCTTTGTTACCACACACATTCCCCACATTCTTAACACAGGTGTTGCATGGGTCCTTAAAAATGCCAAAAAAAAGGAATAAGAAAATGATGAGTGAACTGACAAAAAGGTCATCAAGGGAAAAAGATACAGCCGCAAGGATGTAAGCATAAGTAAGAACAACAACTAAAAAAACAAACATGGAACGCTGGATTCATGGGCATATGGATTCATGAGCACATCATTCCCTATTGGACTACCTTCACAAACCAAGCCCCATATTTATTATGCCTAATGGCAAGCTTCTGAGAAAAAAAGAAAAGAATAAAAAGAAAGAAACTCACTTGCTGTATGGCTTTAGCACAAATTGCCAGCTCGCAGGCGCAGCCATGAGGAACCATGGTCTCATCAGGTGAGTGACGTTGGCATACGACCGGTCGTGACAAAACTGCAAGCCCGTGGCACGCCCCAGACCATCACCGGTGCACCAGTCAACGTTGACACGCTGGACGTTCCAGTCGCCCATTTCTTCAATGCGGTCGTGCTTGATCATCTGGTTAGTGCGTCTGAAGTGGAAAGATTGCATTGCGATGCTTGTGACAACAGTCATCAATGTGGATGTGAGTTGAGCAGCAAGATGACAAGCTGCAGTGAAAAGAAGTTGTGCTGCCCATGTGCTGTTGGCTCCGTGTGCTTGTAAATAATGAAGCAGTACTTGTAAACAGCCAGTTCAACTTTCTTGCTCAACTTTAATACCTTCTAGTACAATGTGCCCTGTTTATCTCTGTATTACATTAGGGCTCTCGCAAGACCGGTCGCAAATGATCATTTTGGTAAAAAAAGTTAATGTTTTGGGTCAATCGCTCGCTGCTCAATTTTTCAGTCGCACAACTGCAGTAACAAACCTACTAAACCAATCAGGGGCACCGTAGCAGCACATCTGTACATGCTCATTTAACGTGACGATGGCGGTGTGAGTGGACTCGAACGCCACCAATCGCGAGATATTTCAGTGTGGTGATGGGCAGGTTGCAGAAACTGGTGTGAAAATGGGTTGCCATGAATCGTATCTTGGTTACCAGTCACTGTCCATCGCAAGACCTCTGTAAGTTGCCCTTTTTGCCTTAGCTTTACCTTAGAAATGCATGTGACTACATTGAAACAGCACTATCGTTTTTCTCGGCAAGCACTGCACCGATTTTGATGAGGTCTGCTCATTTAAAAAAGGTAGATAAAATCTACCCTTCCTAGGAACTAGATTTTTGATTTTGACCATTAATAGAAAAATTTTCTGAAAATTATGAAATTTCATAAAACAGAAGTATCACATTTACAACTCTGTAACTTGGCATTAATAAACAATATCACATTTAAATAAAGTGCACCTTTTGAGGCATCTCAACTGAACAAAATTGATTTATTATAAACCACTCTAAAGTGTACTATAACTGGTTAGTTAACTAGCGGTGAAAATTGAAATACCGTGGTAAGCACTGCAACAATTTTATGGAAACTGTAAACTTATTTATCAATTTTGTTCACCTAATATGCTCTAATGGATGTAGTAGCTTACAGAAATGCAATATTATCAGCCTTTGGTGCAGATTTATGGATCTTACAGCTTTTTGCTTCAGTTTATTTTTATTTTTATTCAATTATGAATTTTTGCCAATTTTTAAAAACATTTGGGGCCCTAAATTAAAATTTTGTTGGTAGGATACAGCTTTTTCTGTAATGCAACAAATTTGGTTCAAATCAGTTAAGCAGTTGCTGGTTGTTTATGACAGCATTTATGCATTTTTGAATTTATGCACTCTGTCCCCATCTGTGTGCACTGTTACCCCCTTAAGATGCCCACCAAGCCACCCTTGTGAGCTTCATAGAGAGTACATTCATACAAAAAAAAAAGAAAGAAAAAAAAAACTGAAAAAAAAACTGTGAAGTGGTACAGGTAAAAGCCTAATTAGTAGAGTAACTAATTATTCATTGGTTTGTTCAACTTTACACAACTGAAAACTCACTCTAGCATATCATAAATGTTACTATGGGCTTTGCACAGTGTTACCCTGTTTAAAATAGAATTTTGAGATACCAAACTCTGCTGGGCTTTGTGGAGTTCACACGTGGGCACATCAGGTCGACTCGCTGCATGCTCCTTCAGGACGGAAGCAAATAGCACATAGTCAACGCAGTGTTCAACCACTACAACTCACACAAGCTGAAGGATCTTCTGCTCCTTGCTTGGGATTTCAACCTCAACGTGAGCGGAGTGCTGTTGCAGATTCAGCAGGGCATTGAGCTGTGTAGTCGTGTAGGCAGAGCTGTTGGCCTGAACTCCTATTCGCGTCTTCGTCGGGAAATCGAGCACCATGCGATTCAGGAAGGTCAGCGCTCCACTGCCGGTGAAAGAAAAACAGAAACAGAAGAGGTTCCCTCTACTTCGTGGCAATGACAAAAAAAATGAAAGTACAGGTTTTGTAATATAGAATGTAGGGCAGGGCATCACAGATAGCAACCATACGCTAAAAAAAATCACACATCACAAAAAAAAGGCTGACTTTGCTGAGAATGTAGCAACATTGTAAAGAAAGGACGGCTGGCTGGCTCTGCCTTGCAGCATGTATTGTTGTGAGTCGTTTTAGAAATGTTTTGTTGCGTGGAGACACAAAGACGAACTTACAAGGCTGATTATTGAAGCCGCTAAAATAGCAAGTTCAAATGACCAGTGTGTGACCATGTCTTTGCTTGCCTTGTCAAGAAAAATAGGATCTTTTTATTTAATGTGGCATGGCATCTTTGCTTCCACATGAGTGTGATATGTATGCGTAATATGTGTGCGTGTCTCGAAGAAAGCCTTTGTTGAAGTTGGCGCTTGTGTGTGTTCACTAGCTCATCCCCACCTGTCCCTGTGCATAGACATTCCTAAGTACCGTATTTATCCAAATATAAGTTGAGGTTTTTTCCCCAAAATCTTTAGCCTGTATGTCGCCCCCCTACCTTATATATGAGGCTGATAGAGTCAGTTACTGTTTCAATATGGCAGCAGCATTGCAACATTTCAAGTGATCCAGATTTTAGACGGCAGTCCAAATTGTAGCAACTAAAAATCCTTGGCAGGTGAGGCGGTACCATATTTTTCCACGTATAACCTGAATCTAATAATTGAAAAATTTAACAGTAAAGGTGTTACTGCAGGTGTCAGTTATATGCGAATTTCGCCCTGGCGTGCGACTGCACGGCCTGAATTTTGCCTTACAGTGTGGCTTTATGGCACTGCATGCCTCACTGCCATGAAGCCAAAACATAAGGCAAAGTTCGTAGTGTCGTGAAGTCACACATCAAAGTGAAATTTGCATATAACCTGTACTGATTATTCCAGGGGCTTTCGATTATTCAGTATGCCGCGCAATCCCCGTCAGATCTGAATAATTCGCTGGCACTCTACGTGATAATATCACCTTATGTTAATGTGCATAGTACTTAGGTTCTTTTTCTCGGGTCCTCCAACTGCACCCTCGCGACTCTCGCTTTAATCGTGACCCCCTTATAATCGAATAAATGCAGTATGTCTTATCCTGGCGACATCATGCATGAAGACCTGCTGGCGTGACGACATGCGACAAAGAGACCAGAAAAGCCCAGATTGAAGCACGGGATTATTTTTATTTTAATCTGTGGCATCCACTTGGTGCATGGTGCTTCCATGTTTGCCAAAGAGGGTCACAGTATTCTGTACACTATGCGTGTCACCGTGTGTTATTCAACATGGGTTGAAAGTGTCCGAAATGGTCTGGGGGCCTTTAAGCACCTCTTAGCTGCTGCAGCAAATGCTGGAGATTTCTGCTTAGGGTGCCTTCAAAGCATTCAATGTTTGCTCCTCACAACCTGTGCTCGTTATAGTTAAGCCACTATAGACGTGTGGCAAAACCTGCAAGTCAGCTTTCCTGCACTGCAAAAGTTGATGCACAATGGTGGCGCAATCTATCCTTGCTGCAAAAGTTAGGCGCAATGTAGTGTCTGCTGGCACATGTTCAGGATTCTAGAGAGAGCTGCATACTGAGGCTCCATTAAACCTTTCACGCCCTTTAGATCCCATCACTGCCTCATGAACGACGCTGTCACGAGCTTCTTCTGGCATGTGGAACAGGTGTTTGTAGAAGCCGAACATGTGAGACACTATGCTGCATGTAACAGTTGCAATGAGGACAAGCTGCACTGCCATTGTGCATAAATTTGTTTAGTGCAGGAAAGCTGTGCTGCACGTTTTCCACCTTGTCTACAGACATTCTTCGTTGTTCCGTGGCTTTACAAACATGCACATGAGAGGGGGATTACGGCAACCATATTTTCAGCACATTCCATGAAAACTATTTCTGGAATTGAGCATTGTACCACAGGAAAACCAGGTGACACGCCAGGCACTGCCATCTTGGGTAAGGTGGATGTGAGGACAAAGGAAGCCTTCCCCATGGAGGCAGGTTGACATGGAACCTGTATCAGCATTGCCTTCAATTCCCCTCCACAAAAAGAGAGGGTTAGAAAGGAAACTGGCTGTCCAGGTTCACCAGCCATGTAGAATATGCGTGCAGATGTCATAACTTTGTGCCTGTGTCATCTTGCTAGCCACATGATATGCCACCACGGACAATATGACAACAAAAACATTCAAATCAGAACAGTAAAGCTGCAGAGATTACTACTCTCATAATTAAAATATTACACGTGATGCAATATCCTTCAGTGGCCAAAATAAATTGCTCCTTAAGCAGTGTCTTGAACAAAATTCCTTGCAATTTTTAGTTGTGTTTGAATTGTCCTCTAAGTACTCAATTTGCCAGTGATAATTTGTTTGTTGTGATGTCCCACATTCGAGTATTTATTAAGCTGCATGCAGAGTCTTGCGTTATTATTATCTCTGAATCTTTATTATTGTCCCATGCAACTTCAAGCAGCACAGGGAAGACTGTGTAGGCAATCAATTAAACTTGCACATTGTCATTTCTTAGTGAAGGAAATAAAAAGATTGTGTGTGAGAAGGCAAACCTTGGATGCACTTTGACAGCAAGATTGCTCGGGCTGGTCCTGATGCGCCTCAGTTCTCAGCGAAGCCACCAGGGTAGCACTGGTAGTCCAGTTGAGTGGCAGACCCAGCATGGTTGGCACCTGGTGGTAACCCTCGATTATACGGATGGTGCGCGTAATGTCGAATGACCGAGGATGTCTCAACAGCTCGTGCAAGGGCTCGGGTGGCATGAATGCACTGATGAGGGCCGCAATGATTTCGCCGTAACTTGAGAACGTCAGGTCTGTGCCTGCGAGACAAAGTGCATCATCATCATTATCATGCTCCGAGTCCACTGCAGTAGAAGGGGGCATCCTCCCAGAGCTAACTCTCCTTTTGCATTAATTACTTCATTTGATGCTTGAAAATTAAATAATTTCACGACAACATGTAATCCCATGCCATCCTCGACCACGCTTCCCTTCCCTTGGCTTTCTATTAATTCTGTTACTTGTAGAATCTTTGGCCATGTTCTTAAATCACACGATAGCTTGTGCAAGTATGCACTGAACCCTCATGTCGACCATAAAAGTGGCCCGTGCGCTGCGCTTGTAGCGGAGTGCTGAACGCAGATAAACAGTGGGCTGCTCTCTGCAAGTTCGTAGTAAGTTATTAAAAAGCTTTTTTTTTTTTTTCAACTATGTGTTTGATAAATTATTTAGAGTAGTGGCTAGCAGCAAAACCGCTCCTGCTACACATGTTGATATACTAGTGGTTATTTGTCTGGTACATATATTGACAGGTGTACTTGTTTATCTTTCTCTGGCAACCGCTTTTCACTGGCTAACAAATGTTAAATGTTATAGTATACGCTTTCAAGTGCATCATTCCTTCATTAAAACAAATAGCTTTTTTTGAAGTGATTGGCTGCTAACTTAATTGACAATCATCGTCAGTACACAATTCTTTCATTTCCAATTTGGCACAAGTTTTTTTATTATTATTATTATAAAGTTGCACGAATGCTGTTTTCCCGTAATGAAGCCATACCAACAAGATCAGACACTCATTGTGAAAAACAGCGCAACTTGAACATTCGCAAATGAAGAAACATAAGGACGAGCAGTGACTCACAACTGACGCTTTATATAAAAGACATGAACTTATATACATATGTTATCAAAAACCCAGATTAAAAAAGCAAAGAAAACAAACAGCACCCCTACAATGAACCACTGTCAATATATGTGCAGAGCAAAAATGTATCAATGGCTCAAAGCTTACCACAAGGTGCCAAAGAAACCACGTGGTGTCAGGTGCCACCTCGCAAATTCCAAAAGTAATACAAAAAATAACACACCTGTGAGCAGAAAGAAATACTCTCTTCCTGCATGGAATTGTGTAATGGAAGAGCCAATGTCTCACAAAGGATATCTACCTTTCACTTGACTACCAATGATCGTGTTGTGCCTGAAAATATGCATGCCTGGATACAGCTGAACATTATCATGAAGCCACATCACACAGAAAACTAGATTATATCCGATTCTCATTATATCTTTGTTTCTTATATCGATGTTTAGCTGTAAATGAACAAAGGGAGAAAGAAATAAGTATACTTTGTGCATAGATGCAGTTGTCGCTGTAAGCCAGTAAACTGACATAACACTCACCGAACATGTTCAAATCCACGACAGGTGTCAGTGACATCCGCCCCACCGGTGGCAGGACATCCAGAATCTTTTTCAATCCCTCCTGGAGCTTCGGAAAATGCCTCAGTGGCTGCTTCAGTCTGGAAGCGCCACCTTTTGGCAGAAGCAGGTCGAAGAAGGCCTCCCAGTCGGGGCGCCACTGGCCATCTTTGAGCTTTGCGGCGCCAAGCACAAACTGCTCTATCTCTGCAAGTGAGACAGGACAACATTCTCCAATTTTTCAAGCCTGATTTTATCTGCACTCAATGCTAAACACAAACAAAAAGTAAGGCCACAGGCCTCTTTGAAAAGAATTGGCCTCAACGTGACATGACATGTGTACTCAGGGAAACACTGGCTTAAACTAGGTTTTAAAAGATCTATAAACAGGAGTTTTTAATATCACCTGTGGCAGCTAGTGCAATTTTGTGCTAGGTTACAACTGAAGAGGTGGACAATACTTTCACAAGAAATTGGAATGTATGTGCGACAAACAATCAAATTTTCATAAACTGAAAATTTTCATTAACTGAATTTTTAGCTAACTACTTTAGGGCACATATTGAAGTTTAAGAAGGCAAAGAAACTCTACTCTATTTTTGACGGCAAAGAAACTCTACTTCGGAGGAATTCCAAGGCTGGCACCAGTTATAAGAAGTGTGCTCTCAAATTGTGCAAGGAAATGCATTGGTGTTCCACTTATTTGTGCTTTCCTGCTTAAAAATTAGTTTTTATGAGCAGAAAGAACAACGGCCACCCTGCATTTGAATTTTGTGTCAATACTGCGATGCCAATAGGATCAGTGGGGCATCAGATGTATTTTTTTTTTATTTGGGCCATTCTTATGCATAAAAAGTTCCCAACAAGTTCAGGAGAACATATTTTGCTAGCAGCAGGTACTGGGATGGCCATCTGTCGGTACACTATCATGACAGTCATTGTGAACCATTGTTTAGTGAATAATAAGCATTGTACAAGAGCATTGTACAAGACACACAGAAGATCACAGAAGCCAATCTGCTTGTAAACACAGGTGCTAGTTGTGTCAGCGTCCCAAGTATATCACTCAGTATAAACGAAATGAATTACCTAAGCTTTGTCGGACTGCACATGCGATGACTTGCCTTGGCTTATTTTCGTATGGTTGATGTTGATGAGCTCATGTACACATACTTCACATCTCAAAGTAGCACTTCCATTGAAAGTAGTGCACATCTGTCCTTCGTTCTGTCTGTGTCTGTCATTCGAGTGTGCTGTAGCACCTGTGTTCCCCAAAATTGCCAGGGTAATGTTTTCTTGCAAAGATTATCATTAGTTTTCTTGAAACACACTTAAATAATCCTGGACATAGGCTGTCAAAATCTATAACATTAGTTGTAGCTGGCAGGGGAATTTCACCTTTTTTTTTATATTGTTATTGTGTCCCTTATTTCACACATGTTAGGAATGATCCATATTCGGTAATTCAGAAGGGCAAGCTATCAATGTAGCTACTAGAGTCGACTGCCATAAATTCGATCCTTCTGGGACTGCAAGATTTGGTTGAATTATCCAAAGGGTCGACTGAACAAATGCCAGCTTAACGGTTAGATGGAAAAATTTTATTGTGGAAAAAGTTTATTGTGCCAGCTTAAATGAATGAATTCATTCATTCTGTTTTAGTATCGCAACCATGCATTTCTTCATGCTGTATTTCTCACCGATCTGTTTCATGCACGATATCTCAACTAATCTATTTCTCGACCTCGATAGAAAACCCTGCGTACTAATTGTCATGTGACGCCAAGCTGAACAGATAAACACACTGCTGTCTACGGGGATGTGACACGACACAAAACAAGCGGGAACGGATGGCTTCGCAGGTGAAAGATGCATTGGCCATGAAAGGATAAACATAAAACAGCTTCACGCCTGGAGAAGCAGTAAAACTGTCTGGTGAATTTCTTGTGTTTTCAATCTTTTAGTAACCACTATGCGCGAGAGGGAGCGCCGATGGGAATTGCTCTGGGTTGAATAAACCAAAGAGGCATGCTTTCATATTTCAACTAAACGAGTTTTTCTTCCATAGCCCCCAATGAATGGTTTCTCGCCGGGACTTTACAGTCAGTTCAAATTAGGTCTCATTACCCAAGGTCAAATTAACGAGAGTCGACTGTGTCTCTTTGAGTTCAACACCACCATCCTTGCTTGCTCTCCATCTCTCTCACAGCTGCGGGACAGTTCAGGTGTCCACTGAGGGGTGAGACAGTTACGATGCCCACGGCCCTTAATTGCCTACCTCCTTCTTTTCCTCTTCTGATCAACAAAATTAATTAATTAATTCTTTTGCACAGTTGCTCATTGTCAAACGGACATCCGCACCTTTGAGGAAAACAGTGATGTCAGCAAAGTGAAATTCCGTGCCAAACAGCTGCAAGGTGACGTTTCTGGAGACGTCCGAGAGAAGGTTCCGCCAGCCACCGTACACTTCTTCAGAGCCGATCTTCACAGCAAAGTCGCTCAGCTCAGCTGGCAAGAAAGGCAACCTGATGTGCCTCTCCAGCGTTCGGCGGTTTGACTTCCGAATTTTGTCACTGCCATAGTGACTCTCAGGGGTGTAGAACCTTTCTCCGGGGCTGGTGAGATGATAAAAAAGGAGAAAGAAAGAAAACTCAGAAGAGACTTGAGAAAAGACGTTAGTTTTGCTCCCAAAAGAGGCCAAAGTACTAGATTCAATCCTGCAACCTGCAGAATTCTGCAGACCAACTGCAATGCACTTTGTCTTAAGTGATTACAAATGAGTAATACATATGATTAAAGCATTCTTGGCAAAGCTACAGAGCTGGCAATTGCATAATTTTTTTATTAACTGTCATGGCACCTAAGCAGACCTGATGGTTAGCGAATGTGATGCAAAACTTAGCACATTGCATATTTTCAGTGCACTGAGGGTGTCGTCTAATCTTGGAGGTCATGTCGAGAGCCACTCCCGTTCTCAATGTTCTGGGTTCTATGCCATCTCCGCAGGACGGTAACTGGTGACGGTTTTCTTTCTTTTTCTTTTCTTTTTCACTTTCAGTATCAGAAATGTTTGTTTTTTTACTTTGCAAGCTATTCATGATGCATCCACTGGTGTTTTAAACGTTTAATTTTGTGCAGAGGCTGCTGTAAACCTTCCGTATCCAAACCTGAAACCAAATTTTTGTGCAGCACAGAATTTCTTTGCAGTTGGTCGTGCGTACGTAAATCAGAGGGCATTGTGCTGTTCATCCTTTATTTTACAGAGATAAGGATCTCACTTGCAAGATTCATGGCATTCAGATCCTTACTCAAGCTTGTATAACAGCACACACCAGTCTGAGCACTTGCTCCAGCATTTTAACCCTTTAACAGCCGGCAAAAAAAATTTTTAAATGTATTCAGGAAATGACATCTTTTTATTGGATATCTGGATAGAACATTTCTTGTAGATTCAAAGTATACAGGGTGTTTCATTTTAGCTGCACCAAAATGTTTAAAAACTGCCTGTGGCAGATAGCACAATTATAATCCTTGATCTAAACTACTCGATGAGGCGGCCATTATTTCCACGAGAAATCAAAATGCCTAATTGAATAATTAACATAATTACGCCAATCAACTTTTTAATTAATTATTTTACAGCACATCTTTCAATCTACGAATTATAGCCGCTGAGTTCGCAAGGCGTATCCACTTGGAACAAATTCTCAGCACTGAACTAGTTTCGAGATATCAATTTTCAAAGTGTCTGACGAAATACATGGGTGTTCCAGTTAACTTTGTGCTTTAATGCACAAAACAGCGTTTTACTCAAGAAGTTTACTGGAACGCCCATGCATTTCGTCAGACACTTTGAAA
This sequence comes from Dermacentor silvarum, assembly GCF_013339745.2. Taxonomy (NCBI): domain Eukaryota; kingdom Metazoa; phylum Arthropoda; class Arachnida; order Ixodida; family Ixodidae; genus Dermacentor; species Dermacentor silvarum. The sequence continues at coordinate 19,114,551 of NC_051164.1, read as the reverse complement.
ATTAATATCTCGAAACTAGTTCACTCCTGACAATTCTTTGACAAGTGAATACGCCTTGCGAACCCAGCGGCTATAATTCGTAGATTGAAAGATGTGCCATAAAATAATTAATTAAAAAGTTAATGAAGTTCAAAGTTAACAGCTGGCCAAGAGCTACTTCAGTTATGATTTGACAACTGCTAACTATACTTGCCACTACCATTTCCATTTCGGTGTTTCTTGCTTTCTGGGCACAAACTTGCCAAATAAAAGGTTTGGTTTTACACCTTGCAATCCTTTGGTAATGTCTTCTTCATTCTGTGTTCTGGGGTTTTATATGCCAAAACCAGTTCTGATTATGAGGCACGCCGTAGTGGAGGGCTCCGGATTAATTTTGACCACCTGGGGTTCTTTAACGTGCACTACAATGCAAGCACACGGGCGTTTCGCCTCCATCGAAATGCGGCCGCCACGGCCGAGATTCGATCCCGCGATCTCGTGCTCAGCAGCGCAACGCCTTAGCTAACTGAGCTACCGTGGCAGGTGATTTGGTAATGTCGAGAACACAATTCAGGCATAAACAACCCCCGAGAGAAGGCCGTGTACAATATCACTTGTTTAAGTAATTCGTATTATTACTTTGAATCATATATCATATTTTGTTCAAGTTTGGATAATTCAAACAAAATATTGATGGGAACTTGATGTTTGAACTAACGCAAGACGAACGTACACCTAATTACATGAAGCATGAGCATAAAATATAGTGAGACTTTGTTGTCCTGAATATCCTGAATTCTTTCTGTGTAGCCAACATTTATTTATGCTGTAAATGCATTTGAGACCATCTCAGTTCATTTAGCAGCTACCACAAAACAGAAAACCATGCGGGTTAAAAAAGCACAGCTGTAATGAGCCCTGTCATGTTCATTCGGCGTACCCACATGCTAGTGAAACCATACACAAGCGGCAATGAGCTTGTTGTAAAGCGCCCGGCCCATGCTTTCTCATTCTTCATTAAAAAATCAAATAGCCGTCCTGCCAATGACGTGCTTCTATCAAACCCAGCCCACCTCAAATGCATTATTGAAGAATACACAAAGATCGCCCACCCCTCATGAAAAACCCCTCCCTAGGGGCCCTTTGAGGTGCTAGAAGTAAATAAGTAAATAAATAAATAAATAAATAAATAAATAAATAAATAAATAAATAAATAAATAAATAAATAAATATGTGGGAGGTACAGGGTTCGAATCCCAGAGCCACCGAAATCATACTAGCATTCCTGATGGGTAGAGGTGTCCCCCAGCCTGATGCTTAAGTTGTTGCACGCGTTTTCATCTTGCAAAGGGCCAAACAGATTGTAGTTATGCAAATTGAGAATCATCATCATCAGCAGCAGCAGTAGCCTATTTATGTCCACTGCAGGACGAATTGAGAATACGAGTAATTTAAACTAATATATACTGCCGTATAACAATTTGTTATAGCTGTGGTCACTAAAGTCAGGTTTAATTGTGTTTTTGTTGCCCTCGCATACTTTCTTACCATATTGTCATCTCTATAAGATGATTTTTTTGCCTTGCATTTCTTTGTTGTTACGCTATGTAATTAGGACATTTCCCTTTGGTCGCCCAGCAATGTACATTAACTTATGCACATTATGACATACTCCGAACCAATTACTAATGTTAAACTACACCTAATTTACAGTAAGTAGAGATTGACAAGACAGGCAGAAGTAGGTTGAATTATTCAAATTAAAAAGATGTTTGACACGAGTGGGTGCACTCCGAGAATTTCGAAACCACTTGAATTAGAAGGCATGCCACATTAACCAATGTCAAATTAAGAGAAATTGACTGCATTATCACACCAGCACATGACTGCACAGCGTGCTGAAATCAGGAACTCGCATTCGGCAGCAGAAAGGTGGAACACAAATGCAACGATAATGGGTCTTTCTTGTTGCGGATAACCATTTTGAGACTTACATGATGCTGTCGGTGTCAAACTTGCCTTCCTCCAATGCCGCCTTCATTTCCGCAGGGAGAGAGTCGAGAAAGTCTGACACGACGTAGTCCACCAACTCTGAGTGACGTGGCTCGCCATCCAGTGCATTGCTGACCGCCTTGCCGAACTTCCAGCGGTCCGGCTCCCTGGTCAGGAACTTGTACACTGCTATGCGCACCTCCCAAGGCCTCGTGCGGTCACCAAGCAGGCTTCTCGCTGACGACAAGGTGTCGTACGTTGGCCAAAAGTCGTGCATAGCCTGTGAGTATATGGTCCAACAAGATGTATAGTGCCAGAACATAGCAGGACAAGAGATGCAGGCAAGAGCAGTGGTGTGCTAAATGGAGTAGGGGTTTGTGAATATTCGAGACTTTCTAATAATGAATTGAATGTTGTCCTATTTTATTAGGTCCTCAAATCTAATAGTAAATATTCAAAAATGCCAATGTTTTTCTAATAGTTTTCAAAGACTTCCTGCTGTCGACTGCACAGGATCAAATATGAAATTTAAGAAAAAATGCCATAACTTTCATCACATCTACAGCAAACTTCTACGGCACACTACGTCGCTCAGGCAGGCAGATTTTTTTTTTTTTACGATTAAGCATGATCCTTTGCAATAAAATTCTGATTAAACACAGTACTCCACGATGGGTACTGCTTGATACTATTCATAAATGCAAAAGACAGCGCGCATTTCTGATTTGGTTGCAAAGGTATACATAAATTTTAACTTTGGATTAACAAGGTTTGAATTACCGTATTTGTTTGAATCTAGGCTGGCTGCGATTCTAGGCCAACTCCTGAACTTTGCAACGTCAGAAAATTTTAAAAACTTTCCTTGAACATAAGCGAAGCAAAAATGGCATGTGAAAAGAGCATGCAGTGGCCCCAGGATGTTGCACTTTCAGAATTTCGTCACAATATGTCGTGACCCAGTTCACTATCTGACTAAGTGAAGTACACACGCCGAAGGCATGTCGAAGTAGACATGCAGGCATCTGAACTTGTTCCGAACGATGCCTCAAACATTTGTGACCTCCTTCGCCTCTATCTGTGTGATCTCCATGGTTGTAAAGATTTTCACTTCTCATCGTGTCCAGTCAAATTCAGCAACACCTTTTTCTGCCTCATGGCATTGACCTTTCTGTGGTCAGGAAAGTCTGGCCATTGTGTCTATACCGCATCCTCAAATCTAAGCTGACTTCCAGACTTTCGTAGATTATTTTTTAAGGAAAAGTATCGGCCTACATTTGAGTAAATGTGGTATCGAGCTTTCACGGTAAGTCTCAAGGAGCTGTAGAAGCTTAGCCACAGCATCATTAAAGCTATCAAGTATTTGAGTGAATCACCTCGATTGCAAACACAGCAACTGGAATGGGCAGATCTCGGTTTTGAGCACAGCCCATCAGTGTTGCTTCCAAATCACGATTGGCAACCTGGGCTATGGTACCCGCATTTTTCAGAGCCTGCAAAAAAAAAAAAAGTCAAGTTACAAAATTGTTACTTGTTGCAAAAAACACTGTACCTTATTTTCCCACATACAAGGGACATGAGCAGCAAAAGTGCAATGTATTAGCATAGGCGTCTGAAGGAAGGCTTGAAGTTGCTTACGCTAGCAAAAGTTATAAGTAGTGCTGTGTCCTGTGTACCTTCTCTCGTGTTGTGCGTTTCTTTCAGCTAAAAACTACTAACATACAATACCAGCTAGTCCACCAGTCTGTTTTGTAGAACACTGGGTGTGTCGTGCCACATTTTAAGGCCAATAAATGATACACAGTGAAGTTTCTATAAAAGGTCACTAAAGAAAAATATTAAGTCGAGATAGATCAAGCGATTCTGTAAAAACTCATTCGTCATTTGTGGTGAGATGTGCCAATCTCATCATTTGTGGTGAAATTGGCACACAGAAAACAATGATAGACTTCTAGATGAATAATCTATCGATCCAGCTTGACCTACTCAATGATCTCCTTTTGTGTCCCTTTAATAATAAAAACTCAAAGGAACCTTGGAGACTTGCTCATTTCTTCAGAAGTGCAGCTTAAACAATGGTTGTTCAGCCTCCAAACATTCAACTTATCACCCAAACATTGTGTATTATGTTCTGACTAAACAGACTTACTCCATGATCTTAGCAAAGAAATAACAGACTAATGATTTACACACAAATTCTAAGCACAGTCAGCCCTGACTGGTTCATTGGACATCAAGAAACCACAATCATTCTTGAATAATTGAGCAGCCCTAAAAATAATTAATTTCATTGCCTTTTACAGTGCCACTGACACAGAAAACTTAAAGTAAAATTTTCCTAGCTTCACCTGCAATACCACCTACACAAAACTTCGTGAGAGGAGCATGTGTTCCTGAATTGCAGAGTGCATCACACCTTGCTGTGACACTGCAGAATGATGACACAGCACTCTGTCCACCTGTTGCTTGCCACTCATCGTGTCCTGTCTTTTTGCACTGGTTTGTTCAAAGATGTTGCCTTACCAGCTAACTCGGATTCAGACCTTAGTGCACTATGAAATGATGTCAGATGTGACCTTGACCACACCTCGTTGGCAGCTTACACTGTGCTACACAAGTTCACACTGTTTAGACCTTTTTGCTTACGCACTAGACTTCATATATCATCCAGCTAATATCATCCTTTTTTATTTTAATTAATTAATTTATTTTTAATGGTTGCCAACAGACTTGCAGCCTTTGCGGATTTTGCACAATAAATTTTTTTGCATGAGAAGAGAATAATGCTAAAAAAAATTGTCAGGTGAGTCATAGTATAGCAGACAAGCAAAATGCAATGATAAAGATGACCATGAATAATACGACCACACAATAACACAACGATAGATGCAAACTTTCATGCAAAGTCAGAAAAGGATCATTGTTCAGAAACATAGTGCTATTGTATGCGTCCTGCAGACATGTCATTTGGCAAGAGAAAGCAGGAGCTTGTTGCTGTAGACCTACACACCACTTCTGAAGAGCTGCGGTCACTTCAGCCTGCATGCACAAACCACCCATCGCAGAAAGTGTTGCGTGGTAACAGCTAGCATACTAGTCCTTTATAAAACTTTTGCTGCCTCGACAATTAAGTTTGACTTCATTGCCTGAAGACTGGAATTCCTGTGCCTATCTTTGTGGCAGATGGGCCACTTTCAACCTAATTTATTCATTAAAAAAATTTAAACTATGGGGCTTTACGTGCCAAAACCACGATCTGATTATGAGGCACGCTGTAGTGGGGGACTCCGGAATAATTTGGAACACCTGGGATTCTTTAACGTGCAGCTAAATCTATATACACGGGTGTTTTCGCTGACAGGAAAACATAGTCACATTTCCTTACGCACTTTGTATAGGCTACATTGTGTTTTGCATATGTTCATACATGCAAAGTGGTAAAATAGAGCTATTTGTATGGGCTTTTCTTAGCTTCTTCTTTTCGACTTAAGGTGGCCTCAGGTCGCAGAGACTTCTTCCAGACAGTTCCATATGCAATCAATTACTTGGGCTCGAAGCTACCTCATTAGCTGTCTACATAGACAGTCTCCAATGCTGGCCAGAATTGGAACACACCTGACGACATTATGGAAGACAAGGCAGTGCCAAGATCCACCTACCTTCAGCATCATGATAAGGTGGTTTATCTTCTGCGGCTTGGCGTACAGGGGTGGATAAGATGCCGCGTTGATATCACAGTTTCTCCCGAGAAAAGCAGTAATGTGTTTGAAGATGGTGTCAAACACAGGAAGCACCTGAAAGAGCAGAGGCAGTTCACAGTGGTTGTTAAACCACCCAGCAGTAACTAGACAGCCAAGACAGGCAAAAAGATTAGCTATAAAAAGAAAGAAAGCCGTTTGTGATGGAGGTAGCCCGACAATTCTGATTTAAAGGTGCTATGGAGGTTGCTTCCATATGCTGGACTGAAACAGAAGTTACAGAATGGGCTAGCTTAAAAGGGCCAAAAATAAACAGCTGCATAGTACATGGTCAGTGCAATGAAACCTCGCTAAACCAAAGTCACACCCAACACAAAAACTTATCTGATATTCGTTATAAGCATACATGCTGATATCAGTACAAAAATGTGAATTTTAGATTTACTTTGTGAGTCCAATAATTTGCTATAGCGTTCTTGTTCACTATATCAAGGTTTGACTGCATAAATTAAAGATTCCTTTCACTCAACTCTATTCCTTGTCAAGGCCAGTTAGTCACAGCAATAATGCGGGTGGAAAGCCACTTGAGCCACTGACAAAGCACAAAAAGGAATAGGATTGGAATAGAATTTTCTCAGACAAAAAAAAAAAAAAAAAAAAGGGTCACTAGGTCGCCATAAAAAATGTTTTGACTGAAAAGCAACAACTCACTGCATTCTTGTCTTCGTTGTTGGTGTGATACTTTCGTACCATACGTCCCAAGAGAAGCCAACACATCCGGTGCTCAGTTGACTTGCAGATTTCCTGCACAGGCATGGCAGAGAGAAATCGTTTTTTACTGATTTGCATGGCAAGCTTGGAATTTTTTTTTTTTTTACTCTGTTTACTCCATCGCGACAATGTGGTACTGGCTGATTAATGTTTTATCAACCCAAGACACCATGGGATCCTCAGTGTCGCATACCAACACGATGAAGCTGAAAGCCACACGAAGGGCTCTGCCCATACCACACATGTAAAACAGGGGTAAACCAGCAGTAATTACAACCATTAAACCACCAAAACAGTGCAAAGTCTTGAAAGACAAACAACAAATGCAATTTAACTGCGGCCTAAAATGGCACAGTATGAGGATAGTTCACTCACAGCAATTCATGACACGACTTGTACAAGCTAGTTATAAGTGTGCTGGAGTCAGTGTAGATCACATTCAGGACTAAGTCGAATATTGCTACAGGTAATTCTGGGCAATGCACTACTTGAATCTTGCTAGCGTAATCGTAATCATACTTCGATCATCCTCAAAAGTCCAGTGCAGATTGACTTCAATGAAGATTGAAACTGCCCATGTGGTAATGACATGACATGGACGCCTGCTTTCGTTCATAATTCTTTGTGAACTGATGATTTATTTGATGCTATTTATTAAAATTGTTGACAGCTGTGTCAGAATGCCACAAGCCCAACAAATCTTGCATCATTGTTGTCACTCTGTGAAATCTGACTACAAATAAAGTGGCAGTCTTCCTGAATGTGCCCAGTGGAATCATATTCACTGAAGTTGCACTACAAGACTTTACTTGTCCAAAATAGCTAATTTCATTATTGCTGCCTGAACAGATTTTAGTATACTCAACTGTGTTCAAGTAGACAAATTTTCAAGTAGAATTCATCAAGTACAATTAAAATAAAGGTTACTGTCATCAAACATCAAATTGAATGTTTCCTCTATCTAAAAAAATACAAAAAAGGAAAACCGTGAGAGAAAGAGAAAACAAGAGGTGAAAGGTAGAGAGGCAATAGTGAGGTCTAAAGAAAAAGTAAATAAAAGATGTTTTTATCCATTATGTGGCATCATAATTTCTTCATTTTAGTGCTACTTTCAAAATACTTTGTTAAGGGGATCAAGCTACTCGTAAAAAAGTTTTCTTTAAATATTTGTGACAGCTCAATGAAACTTTCACCATCTACAGAGTTTGAGCTCCTCTTTTCAAATATGCTTTTAGTTTTTTGATAGCTCATTTGGTTAATTTTGTGTGCACCATGCATTTGTAAAAACAATGCATTTTTGTGCAAGCTTAGGGGATAACAGTGAGCACAAAAGAACACTAATAAATAGCTCATATTGCTCCCAATAATAGCAGAATTCAATAAACAAAAGAAAAAAATATAGTGTAACCTTTGTATTTTAGTCTAGAAAAAAATTTAAAAATGCCGAGTTTAATTCAGTTTTACCACTCTCAACAAAGAAACTTTTGAAATGAACTTAAATATGTTTGTGGAAAGCTCTGAAAGTTGCTTCTTTGAATTCGGGACATGTTAAAGCATAAGCATGCCAAGTTTCATTATGATAAGACTACATAAAATGCACAAATATAAGTGCACGAACTCTAAAACTGCTACAAAATGAAGAACTGAGAAAAACACGCTTGAAAGTTTTAAAAACGGTTATGATGGTAAACTTTGGCGGAGAAACAATTTTTTTTTCCGTATTTTCAGCAAGAATGCGGTGCTGCCGAAGTGGGCTGGGAGAAGAGGGTTAGGCCTACATCCCCGGGAAAATTCAAGAGCAGGCAATGCCGCGGAGCAAAATTCGGGTAAATTCGCGAAATTCGGGTAAATTTGCACTTTCACGAGACGTCGCGAGTGCTTTTTGCATATTTTACTAATTGCTAGTTGATTCTCAGCTTTGATTTTTTAATACATAAGAGAGAAGGCTTGGAGGAATACAAAACACAACAAAACACAAAATGGACTTTTTTCAGGAAAGTCACGGTTTTTCGACCCTCATCTCCTCTTAAAAAAAGAAAAGAACCCTGCGCCACATTATACTGGGGCCACGCAAACCATCTCAACAGTCACTGAGACACCTTTCCCCTAGCGACCTTGCACTTTTTTAAGGCTGTAACTATCGAGGTAGCCTTCACTGATTCGTACCAGCTGGCTCACCCACGTGCACTAAGTGCAGATGTGAAGAGTCCATCAGTCACCTCCTCTGCTACTGTTCATGCTTTGACAAACAATGTGAGACTCTCCAGTGTGCCTTGACTAGACTAGGTGATTTGCATTTTATTAAAGCAAATGTCCTGGAATCCTGACCTGACAGCTTACCACCCTAGAAAGCTGCACAAGTGCTTTTCCAGTACATACGTGAATGCAACAGGTTCGAGTGCCCGACTGTAGACACACTGCACCTTGTATAGTGCGTGCGATTGATCTGGACTCACGACTTCTCTCTCCCTCTCTCTCAGTCACCCTCCCCACGTGTAGGGTAGCAAACAGGACAAAGTCTAATAAACCTATTTGCTATTCCCCCCCCCCCCTCTTTGCCAGCTGTTGTCTGTCCAGAAATAACTCTTTCAGTGAACAGCTAGTGCCATATGCAAGCAGTGGATTTGCACCAATCACAGGCAAAAAAGTGTCACCGTTCACTGACCACTGAGACTGTATGACAGCAATGCACTGTAACCCTGTAGCAGAACGCAATTTTCCACTACAGCAGAACACAGATTTCCACTACAGCAACACATTAATTTATTCGATTTGGGCAGCTAGACGAGAAGCTGATGGCTAAAGAATGGCACTGTTCAGTGTTTGTGTAGACTGAATGGCAGCAATGTAGTCCTAGTGCTGACGTGCCATTAGAGAGTGCAATGTGTCAAACTTGCACATTTGCACACCTTATACGTACACGATGCACATATTCTAAGTAAATAAATAAACAAGCCGGAGAAATTTTTATAAGAAATGAGACTGGTCACTGACCATTGATAATGCGCTGCATCAGCCAATCTCATGCTGTGGTAAATCCTTTAAACAGCACAATGCACCAACTTATGCAACTGCAATACTACCAACGTGCCAATATACCAGCTTGGAAATCTGAACAATAACTTCGAGGCATCAGCAGTGTGTTCACACTTTATGACCCCTCCCGTGTTGATCCACTTATACAACTATACTCACAAACACTTCTTCCAGGTAGCGCGTGTCATTGTTGCGCAGAAAACTCCAGCTGTGGAATGCGAGCGGCAGGTAGGCCTGGCCCACGTGGCCATTGGTCACGAGATGACGGAATGCCCGCAATGTCGGCACCGTGTTGCTCTGTATCAGGGCATCTTTCAGGAAGGACATGGCCAGCGTCTGTGGAATGTACCATCATTAAGTGGCAAGAATAAATAATGGCAATAAGTAACTAAGCAAGGAAACATAACAGATAGGAGAAGAAACTGAGAACTGTGTTAGGTCGCCTCCCATCAAGCTCACTGATGCCGAAATTAAGTTTGCATATGACACAACTATACTGCTTAATTAAGGTACTGACGAAAATTTTACGCTGCAAAAATGCCAGGGTGGGTTTCACTCTGAGAAGCTCTGTTGATTCGATTCGCCACCCATGTCTCCACGCAGTTGCAATGCAAAGTTTTGTTCACAGTCAAATATGTGGTTCCATCTAAAAATAAACCAGTTGGTAGTTAGTGCTTATTCATGTACACTTGTGTTTTCGTCCCAATTGTTGTTTCCTCTCGTCATCATTAATGTGTGCTCTGTCAAACCGGTGCCATCCTGAGAATTTGTTCCAAGTGGATATGCCTTGCAGACTCACCGGCTAAAGTTTACAGCCATAAAGCAATTAGTTAGAAATGAATTAGTAAAATTTTGGTCATTAGTCGATTATGCATTTCGATTTCTTGTGCAAGCAGTGTCTGCTTCTTCGAGCCACCAGTTCAAGGATTAGAATAGTGCTATCTGCCACAGACAATTTCCAAACTGTTGCATAGTCTAAAAAAATAAGCACCTGGTATCTGGGCTCAGTAGCAAAATCCCATAACACGCAAGCCACCGGACTGGACATGTTGTAGAACTTGATTTGATGAGTTGCAATATATAGCACTACGTAGCAGTTTTCCTCAACCATGAATTTGCAAGCACTTCATGGTGGTCAGTGAATACCAATTATGGCCTTGGCTTCTACGTGCCGAAAACACAATCTGATTATGAGGCATGTCGTAGTAGAGGACTCCGGATGAATTTTGATCGCCTGGGATTTTTAACATGCACCGAATGCGCAGCACACAGACATTTTTGCATTTTGCCTCTATTGAAATGCGGCCACCAGCGCTGGGATGTGATCCTTCGATCTCGTGCTTAGTAACACAAGGCCATAGCCACTAAGCCATCATAGCAGGTGGTCAGTGAATGTATATCTAAGGCCTCCCTCTATAACAGAGGATGGCAAGGCCAAATGTGAAATATGCAGCACAAACCACACTTTTTCCACAAGTTTATTTAAAATCGAGTCCACTGCCATGCTGCTACATCAGCATGCACTGCATGTTACATCAGCAATCACAAACAAAAATTCATTGAAACTTCCTTGTACTATACAGTGGAATCTTGTTATTGTGGCACTGCATATAGCAATACCTCGATTATAATAAACCAAATTGTATTTTAATGCCTTCTATAGCACAAAGTTCCGATAAATTATAGAGCCAAGCCTGAGAAGCCCCTAACAGTAAAAAACCAGCACTCTCAATAGAGCTATTACAGTCAAAGCAAGTGGTAAACTAAAATCTAAACTCCAAGTGCTTGATATTCTTTTAACTCGATACAATACACCAAGGGGTGAGTTCCGTCCCAGTTGGTACGACATCCTTTCTAGTGCTTAGTGCCTGCATGTATATTTAATAGCAATATATTAATGATATTACTTAGGCCATAATAAAGTATTCTGAAAAGCTCTGTGAACTCAATTAAAATGTCAAGCAACAGAGCTTTTCAATTAAAGCACCCAGTCAAAGAAGAAGTTCACTTGGTCCAAAGCAGTCCAATACAGTAATGATATTCTACAGCACATCAGTAATGTCAGCAGGAAACTACTTTGAGCAACGTGAACGTGAAGTTTTCATTACCACCTTTTGCAAATGGAAGTACAGTCATACCCGCTTATAACAATATCCAAGTGACAAGAAAATCCCGTTGTTATAACAGATAATTGTTATAACCGGGTTGCCCGAAAAAAAAAAAAGCAGAGGGGGACAGGCGTTGAAACATTTAAACTAGACAGAAAGAAGTTGGGCACCTTTTTTTCTTATTTTAGGGCTTCGAAAAATGGTTGTGCAAGTTACAGAAAAATGTCGCAAACGCTTCCCAAATAACGTCGACAGTAGAACTCCAGTTATACATCCTTCGATTTTGTGACGTCCCAGTTTTTACGACTGGAAGTCCCCCCAAGTGTTATATTTGTGGTTGCATTATTTATGTGCAAATAAATAAATAAATAAATAAATAAATAAATGAATGAATGAATGAATAAATGAATGAATGAATGAATGAATGAATGAATGAATGAATGAATGAATGCAATCTATTTCATAACCATCTTGTCACATTTGGAACAGTGGATAACCTAACCACACTTGCATGCACATTTACATGCACATGCACAGACACGCAATAAGAAAACAACTGACCTTCCATTTCTCCGTGCACAAGTTTTCCCCAATGCCAACGTCATCTGGCCTGCGGTCGCAGTTGGCAACAGAGTCTACAAAGTCCACCAGGTCGTCCATTTCCCTCAACAGTTCAATGAACTCGTGGAAGAGCGGAATTGTAAACAGCCTGATCTCTGTTTCGGCCGTAAGGACCAGCTCAGCCAGCTTGTCGCGTGCCGCACTTCCCAGTCTCGCCTTCTCACTTTCGTGAAGTCGTGCCTGTGTCGGGTCTGGCGTGGGAAGGTGTTTGAAAGCGATTCCTGCTGGTACCAAGTCAAGGAGGTCACCGAGGTCGTTGGATGATGCTTCAGTGGCTCCCTGAGACTTCAGCAACATGTCGTAGCTAAAGAAAAAAAGAAAGAACAGGAAAAATCATGTGTCTAGGCTTAATTTATTAACTCAGAAAATTAAAGTTCACTATAAAGTACCGATAATGTATGCTTGTGTGCATAAAAGTGGACTCGAAATTAAAATTTAGCAGGTGCATGGAAGAGGATATTGACACGCACACAATGTTTATGTTTTTCCGAAGACCCATTTCTTTTTTTCACCGGCTAGCCACTGTTCATCACTCAGTGCAAGATGCACCTTCCTGTATCGGAACTCTCTTGAGTTTTGCTACTGATTCTATAGCGAAAGAATGTTTGTCGAATAAGATTGTGTGTACTAAGTAAGTAGTGGTGCACATTTAGGAACTTATGTAAGCACCACGCTGGAATGTATGATGAGTCATGTATAAACAGCCGATGCGTACGAACCACGAATGAAATTTTCGATGACTGACTACTGTGCTCACCGCTATCATTATCCTTCGAGCATTGCTTCTTTTTCTGGGCACAGGTTCGCCCAATAAAAAGTGTTTCGTGATGCCCAGTTGAGCCACTGTTGTTCTCCACCACTGCTACAATGTGACAATATATACAAAGTAGGGCTGGGTGACTGATTCATTAACCTTCCCATTAATAGATTAACACTTTAATTGCAGCTTTAATCATCAGTCGAGGTCACATGAGAAAAATGTCAGTGCCTATGTCCTCGCTTCATCTGTTCAGCAGCAAGGAAGGGAAGCATAGACAAAAGGCTGTCTGACAAAGACCGGCGCCTGCGTGCCGGTCGCTCGGGAGTCCGGACAAAAGTCCCTCATGTACACTGCACTTCAGGTCGGCGAGACAAGTGGTCAAGCAAATAGCCTAACTGAAGCTGGACTTATGATTTTGTATGCTTGATATATGCATATTCAAGTTAGGTGTCACTGGCGTGATACACCACCAGAGCTGAACTCGGCTTTCTTTCAAAAGGCGACAAGTCATTTTTAAGGGCACCACCGGCTAGAAGTTTTTGCAAACAGCTTGTGGGTTCTTGGTGCTTGACGAGGCCGAGGATCCTGACAAGGGATGAATAAAACTCAAACGGGAAGACATTCGAAGGTCACTAAAAAAAATCAAATAGCATGGTTTCCTTTATGTACCGAAATGATAAGTTGTGCTTTTTATCTCATGCATGCAAATCCACAAAGACAATCATTTATATAATTTAATCGATTACCTAATGAATTAAATATGCTTAATTCATTATGCTAAACTTTCTTTAATTGACGTCCAACCCTAATACAGTGTACACTTCCAAATCTCCTCTCCACGCCCTGCGAGCAGCAAAATCTTACGCTTCCACCCAGCTTGTGCAGGTGCCAAGGCACTCATCTTGCTCTGTCATGAGGGACTCTTCGTAGCCTACATGCAAACACTCCTTGACCTCACTGACCACATGGTCACGCCACGCGACCAACTTGTGACATCAAGAAATGGTCATTGTTCAGTGTCCCCGTGCTTTGATTGATTCAGCCTTGTGCTGCGATCTACTGGCCTCCCGGCACGCGGAATCGAGGGCGTACTGCCCTCGATCGCGCATGCCTCGTGCCTTTTCTTGTTCACATAAGATCTAGTAGCCAAAAAAACATATCACACAATTGAAGTTTGGCGATATACAGAACGTTGATGCCGAAAGCTCATGTTTTCCGGGCACCTATTCACCAGTAAAAAAGAGGAGTAACTGTAGTGGGTAAATTTTTTACTTCCCGATCGCGAACGTTGGTGGCGGGAAATCGTATGAAACGGAGTCGTATCAATGAGATTCTACTGTATCTCTTTACAGGCTGCAGTGAGCTGACTTGACTCTAGAACACTTTCTGAAATGAAAATTCTTGGACCCTGACCACATCTGTCGAGGCACAGAAAGCTATTCGAGTGCTACTGCACTTTTTGAAGAACAGTGACCTCAGTTGATCTACCTACCTTTCCTCTCCCTGCTTTCTCCCTTTCTCTCTCTAGCAGCAAGAATGTGCTCGGGGCAAATTTTTGCCATATTAAAAAAAAAAAAAAAACATTTCTTAGCACCTCTCAAGCCAGTTCATAAGAAAATGTAATGAACTACAGCAGAATTCATGATGGTTTTAGCTGAATGACAAAAGTGATTTACAGTGTCTTTGACAATACATACGTTATGAAGAAATGACTGCACAAATGTCTCTCAGTAATTTTATATTGCAAGTCATTGACATAAACAGTTATAGTAGATGGCATTGCTGCCGTAATAATTAGTACTCGCAAGTCTTACAATGCTGTTTGTTATTTCAGACCTTTCTTACTGAAGTTTTTCATTAGGAATTTTTAGCAGATTCACAAGAATTTTTAGCAGGTTCTGAGCAGTGCTTTAATCGAATCTTCATGGAAAAAATTGCAGCCTTGGTAGCTCGAAAAGACAACCCTGGGGTGCTGTTCTAGACAGTGTCAAATTTCACCACACTGTCAAATTCTGCCGTGTTGGCATTTCAAGCCAATCAGAGATGGCGTAACTACCTCGCAGTAGCGCACCTAGGATCTCTGCCAGGGGGGGGTTGACAGTTTGCCAATACCATATAAACAGCACTAATTTCGATTTCTTCACGGGACATTGTAAAAAAAAATGCGCTTTTTGCGAGTGTGCAGACGATTGCGCATCTTACATCTTAGTTGCTGTACTCAAACGCGTAAGGAAAGAAAAGGGGTTAAACAAAAGGGGGGGTTAAGTCGGCCTCAGGGGGGGGGGGGTTACAACCCCCGAATCCCCCCCCCCCCCGTCGGTGCGCCACTGCTACCTCGTAAGTCAATAAAGACTGGCAAGATGGTGGATTTGATAATGCGGCACAACTTCATGTCCCTGATGGCCCAATCCACTTATGTGATCACTTGACAAAAAGGGCTGTGGCACTAAACGATGATGATGATAATAGCTCCAACACAGGCTCTGTGTTGCCCCGTTTTATAATGACCAATGACACGGAGAAAGAGGGAGAGCGTGTCGCAAGCAGACTTACAAGACATTGGTCTGGACGGCTGTTGTGGTGTCGTGTGTGGATTCCAGTTTGATGGCATGCCTCTCGTGGCAGTTAAGAGACACCAAGTGGTCACCACGATCGGAAGCACGGTAGGTGCAGTCAACCGTGGAATTTATCACGTACTGAATGAAATGCTGCAGGCAAAGAGAAGAGCAGAAAAAAATTGACACTGTCCCTATATTCAAATGTTCCTAGACAAGTGTAAAATGGCGTGGAGTAAAGGGTTGAAAGGTGATGGGGTTCTGCAATCAAGGTCTCCAGCTTGAATCCCCATCCAAGTCGCTACATAATTCAAGCTTGAGTGACGCCTGAATCCCCCAAAATTCAAAAAGAAACCAGACAATGATTGTCAATGTAAGCTAACAGCCAAACAGTTCAAGAGAGCTATTCTCTTAATAAAAGACTGGTGCACATGACAACATATATTTGTTTCAGCCAGAATATTTAGGTAGTGTTTGTTGTTTCGTTGCGTAATTCCGTAGAGAACAGAGCCGTTGACCAGCACATGTCTAGCGGTAGCGTAGGTGGACGGCACCTGTATCTCAAAGGGCTATGACAGGTGGTGTTCGGCAGCAAACGCGCAATGTGAGTGTGCACCCTTTGCATCAGCGTCTGTGCCAAACTCCAACCACCAATTACTGACCACAAAAATGGCTGGAAGAGCCAATGAAAGCTATTCGCTTTAAAGAAATACTGAGGGATGTACAAGCCCAGGTGCAGCACTACATTAAGAATGCCCTACTGATCAATGAAAAGGGACTTCCTTGACAGAACTAGAATTGGCCTTACACATAACTGACACACTGCTATCAGAGTGACAACCTTGCACAGCATTACACATTTTTCCCTCTTCGGGCTACAAAATCAAACTTTTTAGGTATAGGTTGGAATTAATGCGAATCTGAACCCGAAGCCCGCCCAAAAACGTACTTGTTACGTGGAAGAGACAACTTAAGAAAGATAACACAATTCTGCTTCCCAGCATTCGTTCTCAAAGCTTCCTTATTTTCAAACACCGCTTTCTCGCAGGAACAGGCTACTAAACATGGTTGCTGCATTTGGTCTATTATCAAGATGTAGTTCAAACAGATGCCTTACTCCCAAGCAGTCATGATAACATTGGTTACCGTGGTTACCAGCCAAAAAAGGTAACTGTTGCTCTGCGACCACAGGCCACCACCAACTTCAGTACTATCACTAATGTGTATGCAAATGCAATGGCAGGAGCCAATAAGTGGGAGGCATCACCAAACTCTGGAGAGGCTCAACTTATGCTTATTGTGCAGTCATGGCTGTGTACGAGATAGCATATGAAAGCTGATTGGTCAGTTTCTTTCTCCTAAGCTTACATACCACATGAAGCCTGAACTTAAAAGGATTTTCCACCTCTGCTGCCATGGCCATGAGCAGTGCTGACTAGCACTCCCAGAGTCAATCTTGTATGCATACACAAATACCAAACAAAGTCAATGACAGGATGGCTGCCACGGTAGCCTAATCTGTAAAGCACCCCACCCGTAAAGCGGGAGATGTGGCTTTGGTCCCCACCCTGTGTCAAGTTATCTTTTCGTCCACTTTCATTTCCCTTTAATATTACCTTTACGCTGCCCTACACACCATTTTCCTTACTATTTCTACATTTCAAATAAACATAAATAACTTCCCCTATGCTTTGCCTGGCTTCATCATCCGTTTTCTTGATGTGGTCGTGCAACGAAAACAAAGTCCCTCTGATCCCTTTATTCTTGGAGCTCACGAAGATGTGAGGACTCACCAAGTTCCACATGATGGCCCAAGGACTCAGGTTCCAATCGGGCCTCTCGGGGTAGGCACAGTAAAGCATGTCCTTGGAGCTGTGGGCCACTCCTGGCTCAGTGCCGGGCCACATCTTCCAAGGACAGGTTCCGTGAATGTCCACACGCTGTGAGGAGATAAGACAGGGTGGAGCGAGTGAAGCAGGACATGCCATGCTGCATAAGTCAGCCTGCTGTCACTAGGCATAAATGTAGAATGATACATTAAATGGAGACGCGCAGTACTGCGTGGTTAGTTTCAGCTACAACATTTACTGCAACATCTTTTCTTGAGACACATTTCGATGTTGAAACATGAACCGTATTGTCTCTCTAGGATTAACGTTCCAATAAACCAGCCCCATGTATCTCTCGTCTTTACTTCATGTCTTCTGATACTGCATTACTACACACAGTGAAGATAAAAGAAAAGAAGAGTGAAATGCAGTGCTGTACTTGCGGACATCACTCTGTGGCAACGAAGGCAACCTTGACTCTCTGGCTGGGAGCGGAGCTTCCTTGAGTATAAGGGTCCATGACATTTGCTTTGAAATTTAAGCTGTTTTCACGGCATGCCACATTTTAATAGATTTAATCTTTGAATACATGAGCGTCAGCACGTGAACTGTACACTGCGCTTGTCTGTTTAAAATGGAAAAACCTGGTGAGGGGCCCACGCTGGGAAAGAGAAAACATAAACATTTTATTTACAACAGCAAAATAAGACGAAATGCACTGCTGTGCGTTAAATTTGATGTATTTTCACTACTTTTCTCGTTCACATTTTGGCAAATGAGAAACCACTGTGCATGGAAGCTACCCTGATTCAGTGTCTGTTCCGAGAAACCGAAAACGCTGTCAAATGCTACCGGAATACTTGGCACAGTGGCACACGTACCCTGCAGCTTTTTTTTTTAATTGCAACAGAAAGTTGTCCATGGGTATAGCACAAATGATATCTGCTAATTTAACTTGTTTCACTGCATAAATGAAACAACAATAATCACATCATGGTTATCTTTTGTTTAATTTGAAGAGTGATTCAAGCTTCACGCTCATGTGCTCAGGACTGCCAATCTACGAGATTTCTATTTTCATATATGAGGGATTCTCTGAAGGCCAATGTTTTCTGCAATGTGACAAGAAAAAAACATTTATGTATGGGCCCTACTCTATTACTGAACTAGCATTAACAAAAACAGCCATCATTTGTGAGATAAGCCTCATGCTGATTACTGCACTGATGAGATTAGGAAATATGCGAGTATTTGGCTAATTTGGCTAATGCAGGCCAGCAATAATTGGTGTCATCTGAGGCAAGCCTTCATCCTGCTGCAGACTTAATTAGGGCACTGCTGGTGATGATGATAGTGACAAGCTGCTGACAAGCGTGTGCCCTGTCTCTGCTGACTGCGGCCATTAGTGTGCGCATTGCTACGCAGCTTGTCACTGTGAAATTAAAGCAAAGATTTCACAAGAAGACAGCACAACAGTGATAATTCACTCTCTGAAATTACAACTGACATTTCAATCAGTCAAACAGTGCTGATTAGTTTCAAGTTCACAGCAGCACTCACTTTGCACTTGTGAAGAGTTGGAACACTACGACACTTTGCACTCAAGTCAGCACTTATTATTATAATAGTATTGTTGTTGTAGTTAAAGATATCACTCAAA
The DNA here is from genome assembly GCF_013339745.2 of Dermacentor silvarum. Lineage (NCBI taxonomy): Eukaryota > Metazoa > Arthropoda > Arachnida > Ixodida > Ixodidae > Dermacentor > Dermacentor silvarum. The sequence goes on along the minus strand of NC_051164.1, from coordinate 19,095,545 downwards.
TGCTTAAAAAGTAAGTGTCATGGAATGTTGCCTTGATGCACAACTGACAAAGCTGGCTTACTGTAGCAATGATATCGTAAGTAGAACCCCGCTGTTACGTTCCCGGGTGCTGCGTTTTCCCGGCTGTTACGTCGTTTTCGGGCGGTCCCGGCACAGCTCCCATAGAACCCAATGCATTGGTAACCCCACAGTTGCGTCGCAACAGTGGGACCGTTCCTGCATCATATGTTGCGAACTGCCACCCCGCACTGGCCCAAGCGGCCATTTTGACTTTTCATGTCGCTTGGCTTGGTTGCTTGACGATGGCATTGGCCGCCCAAAGTGCCGGGGGCAACACTTATGACGTATTTTCGGTTTCCGCCAGCAAAAGTATGGCCCTTGAGATCCGTATTTGTTATCTAAAGATGGTGCCTATGACGCGTTGCGACCCTAAAATTGGTTTTGGTTCATAGATGTTCTGTATAAAGTCCAAGGGTGATAACGCCGTCACCGTGCGCCGGATACTGCATGTGCGAGTGAAAGCGTGCGAGTGAAAGCGGGCGAGGGGAGCCGATGACCCCGTCTAAATCTTGCGCGCGAAAGAAAGAAAAGCAGGAAGGAAGTGCGCCTTGTTCTGTTGCGCTCGAGGCACCGGCGAGGGAGCAAGGGGGGAGGGATAGCAGGCAGCGCGCTATGTTCTGGCATCAACTGTGTACTGCGTGGTGGCGCACGGTCGCGCGGGCCGTATCTTGAAAGCGATCTACGTTGAGGGCAGAGTCTACGCACTGTAGGTGCGTCGGCGGCTCGTAGCTTTGTACATGCTGTGTGTTCTCGGCGCTCAGTTTGCGTTGAGGCGATAGACAATAGCGCGAAGGTCACTTCGCTCACTTTTGCAGCGCCGCCTAAATTCCTCACGTCAGCGTTTGACAGCGCGTGCCCGCGCTTATCGAGCCTGATGTGTTCATGTTTGCCTGTGGGCGCTGACACCATGCTTGTTAATATAGTTAATAAGCGAATGTTTACAAGTTCATACGGACGATAAAACTATTATTCTTACTTTGTATAGCTGTCGACTAATTTATTATCGCAATCGACACTTCAGCTGTCGGGCAAAACTACGACTTTTTTTCACACGTAAGAATTAAAATAATATTGTGTGCAGTTCAACACTACTCCCATTTCTAAATTTTTCCTGTTTCCCGGCTCTTGCATTTCCCAGCTCTTACGTGTTTTTTTTGCGGTCCCGTGAAAAACGTATCAGCGGGGTTCTACTGTATTATGTGTGCTTGTAGTGCTACGCATGTACTTTATAATGCAACAGTTGACATGCTTTCTTGTGTTCCGATATTAATGTACCTGTTTCTGTGCATGTGATGCATTTTGTGTGCCATATATATGACTCATATTCTTTTATTGCTCATGTTCGTACAAGTTCATTTGCTGTTCGATGTTCTTGCAACCATTCCCTTGCTAATGCTTCACCCAACTTATATCTCCAGCAGAGATTGTAATGTTCACAAGTAAATGCATAAATAAATCAGTAATTAAATAAATATTGCTTACCGATGTCTCGGCTCCTCCTCTCATATGCGACTTCTTCAATACAAAGGCTGAAATCAGGGCACGCTTGATGTTGAGTATGTGTTCTGACTCAGAGGGCGAAACTTCCAGTCCAGTCACCACACCATCAGAGAGCGACATCACAACAGGGAACCTGATTTTTGAAATAAGCATCAGAAGGCAGTCCATTAAATGCATAGAAATTATGAAACAAGTCCACAACTCCCTGGCAATACATACTATATATTTAGACACTTTAGAAACTTCTGGAAAAGCAAAACTGGAATTTACAATCGACAACGACACAGATAGGAACACAAATGCAAAGAACTGCTTAAATGGATAACACAGTGTCATTTCCACAACACATCAAAGAGACCACCTGCAAGAATGCCTGCCGACTTGGCAGACACCCTTGTCAGGTGAGAATGGTCACCTTTGCTATTATTCATTCCGAGAGGAGCAGGGGAGTAGGCAAAAACTATAAAACATGGCGTGTCTTCAACATGTGCGCACTTAGGAGGCTGGCTTTATAAAAAAAAGCAAAAACAAAAGAAAGAAAAAAAATTGTTTCTTCTGCACATCATTGCACATTTGTTGGTAAGAGAAGGAGCACTGTACGCATTGTAGCAGTGCATTCCACCAGCCACTCGTTCACAGTACGAGTTTGTTGGCACTTCCAGCTTACCGAAGTTTGTGACGTTGTGAAGACATCTCGTTCCCATTAAAGTTGGCATCAGTCCAACATAATAATCAGCTGTTCATCTGCAGAGGCTGACTTCAGACGAAATGCCAATAATGCACCAATTGCCGGCATCATTTTGGCATATTGTGATAGCATTCTAAATCACTTGTTCTTTAGCTTTACTCGATCGTTAGAAGCACTTGACATCATGTGTCCTTGTCAGCTCAAGTGTCTGTTCTACAGTGTAATGCAAGGCCTTAGCATACCACGTCCTGCACTGAACTAGGAAACTGCTTAAATGGAGGCTCACTTTGTCATCTCCGAGAGGTCGTCACGCTCTGTCCACAGCTCCTTGTGACCAGGAGGGCCACCTCCGGATGAGAACGCACATTCTTGAATCTGTGAACACGATTTAATGAGACAAAAAGAGGCTGGTTCTGTTATCTTATCTTCAATAGCCGTTAAGCGAACAAGGAAAGAAGCAATACATTTATCCATGTGGTGAAACGCAAGTTTTCAATTGAAAGAATGAATTGGCGCTTGAAGGGATATGTGACATTCTGTGAAAAGTGGGCATGCCTTGTAGAGTTTCCAATGACAGTAGCTGCCATATGCACACCTTTGAGGGGCCACAGAACAACACAAGGCCTTTGGCACATACCTCGAACACATACTTGCAGGTGCCAATGTGGGAGAGCTTGACCTGGCATGCCAAGTTCATTTCGCTGACATCGTCGGTGCTGCCCACAGATGCCGCTTCCGCTTTGATGTGAAACTCGTACTGGTACCAGTGCCCTGGCACCAGCATGTTTTCTGGAAGCACAGTACCAGGTTAACGGCCCCTCCCAGATACTCGATGCCTGCTATATGGTTAACGGGGCAATGTTAATGGCCTGCAAGGCCACCCTTTACAAACAGTTTCTCCACACTGCCATACCAACATGAAGCAAATACAGCCAAACCTTGATACAACAAATTATTGGATATAACCACGTAAACTACAAAATTTGTCTTGCTGATATCCGCATTAAACAAATAGATGCTTATAACAAACATCACATATAAGGAAGGTATTCTTGAGTCATTTGTGACTTCATAATAACAAGGTTCATTATAACAAGGTTGCATCAGTCCAACCTTCCAGCCAAAAAATAAATAACGATAATAAGAAATAAGAGAAAAGCAATGCTGACAGCATGTACAGCTTTCTGGGTCTAGCTGTATCTTTCTTTCTCAGCTCTTCTCTAATTGTGCCTTACACACCAAAGTTCCCCCAAAATACTGTGATGCATAAATATAAGCACCAAGTGTACACTATTCCTACCACTACACCACTGACTAACTTCCACTAAAATTTTGCTGAGAGGTAGCATTTCGCTGGGAGAATTGTTAAATTCCAAGTTTTCATGCATTACTTACCAGTTTTGGCCACAACAGATCCAAAGCGAGCATTGTCTATGATGACACCACTCAAAATGTGGCGATTCCACTGCAATAGAATGGTGGCGCCATCTGTCATGGCTATGGTGAACACCCATGTTTTCACCGCAGCAGTGACAGATGGTGCCACCCTTTCGTTGCAGCAGAACAAAAACTTTTGAATGGCCTCATTGCATACGAAACTCAGTTCAGCTTTATTGTGGACGAAACTGGTGAGTAATGCCTGAAATCGTGGAATTTAACAAAACTCACTATGGAATGCTACCTCTCTGCAAAATTTGAGTGCAACAAGCCATTGGTTTATCAGAAAGACTCATGTATACCTGGCACTCTTATTTATGCGACACTCAGCAGTTCAACAGAAGGGGAAGTTGGGATCCACATAAATGTCTACACAGGAACATCACCTAGCCTTTCTTCAGAAATTAAACTAAAAAGAGAAATGGTGCAAGTAATGTACCAAAACTGCAGAGTGGGTTGCGAAGATGGCCAGAGTGGATGGCTCCGTATTAATTCTAACCACCTGACTCCTTTTAATGTACGCCTAAATCTAGGTACAAAAATGTTTCGTCGTGTCGCCCGCTCCCTCGTAATGCGGCCACCGCGGCTGGGAGTCGGACCCACGACTTCGCACTCAGCACCAGAAAGCCACACCAACTCAGCCACTGCAGCTAGTGGAGAAAGAAAACTTTGCAGTTAAAGGAAAGACTGCCCGGTTTGAGGAGTCAACCTGCCACTACTACTGCCTTCCCGATGCAGTCACCACACAAAGCGACCATGCAAGGAAGGAGGCTAGTAGATCAGTGTGCAAGACCAAATTAACCCACAACTTGTTAGAACTAGAATGTTTAACGGGTAAAGAAATGCCAAAAAGACATTTGCCATATTAAATGTTTACTGAGCCACATGTTTAAAGTTGTAAAAACTCTACCATACATTTCTCACACATAAAAGGATGACAAGTGTGATGGTTGGGAATGATAAGATACCTTAATTTCATACTATATAGATCTTTCCATCGTGGGGTGAGAGCACCTCCCCTCTGGACTATTTCTTGCAAGCACAAAGGCGGAAAACCACACATAATTGTAATGGTCCAGAGGGCATTCGAGTTACGACCAGGGACCTCTCGTTGGAAAGGTCTGGTATCGAAGTGCCAGATCAGGTATCATCAACATTACCGCGACATCATGACACAAGGCTCAATTTACCGATGTCATGCAGCAATAAGGCTAGGTAGGATATGGCACTGCTTGTAAAAAAATTAATGATAGACTGCAGCATGTTCTTCTTCTGGCTGTTATCGCCTGTGGCAGGATCATGTATCTCAGGAATGGTGCAAATTAGTGCATCCTGACGCATCTGCCTCCTGGGTACCAAAACTGGTTTGTAGAAACAAGTATTATAGTACTAACCTGAAACACTCTTACACTTGAAAATAATTTTTATGAGGTTTACAGGGCAGATTTTAACTTAACACACACACACAAAAAATTGTCACAAGCGTCACGTCAGTACTCTTTAGCTTCACGATTATGTTGAACGGATGAATAAAACTAGTGAATCGTATTCATGCCTCGACTCAAATAAGACTTAAAAATTCTTATTGACCCTTTTCCCGGCGATCCCATGGGGGCTGCCATGTTTGATCACATGGTGACGCGTCCATTGCTTGCCTCATCTGTCTCCGTGTTTACAGTGGATGCATATGACGTTGGTGCGGCATAGCAAACCTCTGTTTCGGGAGATATCGTAGACGGTGACTGGGTGGACGACACGATGCTTTGGCCACAGCTTCAGAGAACATGCAAAAGTGCTTTCGGAGCTCATTAAGCTATATCCAAACGGCACAAGCAGCATATATATGGCGCTTGTATAAGCGGGGCTAAGTATGTATCCTAAGCTATCCAAACTTTCCGCTTATGAATTGAATCAGGATTAGTGTGTTTTCGAAAACTCTTCGTTCTTTATTTGGTAAATATTTTGAAGCAGCGGCTTGCCACGTTTCTGACTAGGTAAAGTTCCTCGGTGCGGTCACTATCCGATTATTTTCGTCCTAATCACTCGCGGGTATGCACAGTTTCGATAGATCTGTTATTGCTGCGCACAAGGCTTGAAACGTAGTTGTTTTGTACATTGTAATACCTGCTAGCAAAGATATATTATTGCTAACTCGCTTACTCTACATGGACCGTCACGAAACGTTCAGCTTCCGAGCATTCGTGCACTATCGGTGTAATACGTCATTTATAATGCGCATATAGTGCGCATATCTTCAGGTGTGCGACCATTAACTTATTCTTGACACGTTGGCAATAGAGTGGGCGTAAGTTTCTGCGTCAGTTGGGGTAGATGTGTGCAGATACCGTGCGCGAAACCTGGTATGACAGGAAGCGGTGCTACTCCCTTTGTCATTGTTTACCGAGCGGTACTAACTCTCGCCGGCATTCCAGGGCTGAAACCCTTTCTTTGAAAGTTAGCGATACAACGCTGGCGCATGAGCAGATTTCTGTATCCTCGAGGAAAGCCATATACATCTCGAAGTGCCGGAAACACATACGGACGGATGCAGCAGCGGTCCGCGAACTTGGCCACACATATTCATTCCTTTCCTTAATATGCCAGTCACTATTGTTGCAGCCAACTACTGCGCACGTCTTCATTCCACATAATTCAATCCAGCATGATTGGATCGAGCACAGTGAGTTAGCGAAATATCAGTTGCATTTCCGACAGCTGATCGCACAGAGGCAAGGTAGACGCGGTCCTGGTGTCGTTATAGTGCCTAGAGTGCCTAGAATATTCTAGGCACTATAGTTTCGTATTGGTGCGCTGTCGCTGAGGCCACGGGCGATGATGATGATGATGAAGTGGTGCCTTTCCCTTTGGTGCCTTTCTTTCTTCGGCGGCGCGCCGCTGAAAGCGCCATCTCATTTATTTAGAATAAACTGCTCCACGAAAAGGGTCAATAATACCACCGATTTTTTGCAAGCACATTATGACAATAATTTTTGTACAAGACCAAAGCGATCAAGCTCCCTAACGAACAGTTACGTTCTGTCGTAATGGCAAGAGGTATAAACAGTATAAACATGTTATCTTTGCAAAGCATGGCTTACCGCTTTGGTTGCATTCTTCGGCATTGGTCAGAAGTTTGCCTGCAAAGCACATTCCTAAGATAAGCGCAGACCAAAGGCAACAAGCGGATGCTGCACATGCAGCTTTGCTTTGTCAACTCCAGCCACCACAAGCATGTTACAAATTCTGGAAGGCAAAGTGCTACAGGCAATTGACAATTTTTATAAGTTACCTGCCTTGCAATAGTTTCAAACATGAGATCAACAAAGGTAGCGATGGGGGCTTGTTGGTGATTCATGAGGAACACTTTTGATGCAGCGCGAAACCTAACAGGACACAAGAAGGCACAAGTCAAACGACAACACACAGCGCTGTGTGTTGTCTTTTTACTTTGTGGCTTCTTGTGTCCCATTATGTTTTCGCGCTGCATTAAAAGTGTTACAAACATGAGATGTAATGCAACATGACTATGGGACTGCAGCATTTACTCAGAAACGTGCGGAAACGTATCAGCTGCATTTGGTTGTAGCCTAAACCAGCGCTAAATTTTGCAGGCGCTAATATTATTTTCTGGAGAATAGCCAACAAGCAAAATAATGTAATTATTTGATAATGACCTCCTATAGCTCATAATTAAGTTTTACAATTACAGGCCTTCTGTGATACAAGCTGCAAGAGAGTAAAGCAGACTGGAAAAAGAGTGGGGTCTTATTGCCTGAGCTTGTATTGGCAAAACAAACATGCAAGGGACCAAACGCATGAATAGGCACAATGCATAATGAAAGGTTGCCAATCAGAGTGGCAACCTTTCTGCAATATAGTGAATTCTGCGATGCTTTAGCAGATACAAAGAAGAAAAATGAAATGTCAAAGTTGCATTACTGTGTGTCAACATTTATATATCCCTAGCACTTTGCGTAGTTGCAGTCGGACTTGTTTACATTTACGTCAACTGTGCAGTTAAAAGGGAAAAGCTGTCAGCACTGAGAGGAGTTGCAACACTTCATGCGATAATGGTAGTGCGAGCAACCTTTCTGTCAAACTAAGAGAACATGCTCCGATTTGTCAAGACCTAACACAAGACTTATCGCCAAGAGAGTAAGTAAATCCCCATTGAGCCAAACTCGTAGCACATTTTGCACAGTCTGTAGGCTCGGTACATGCAAACCATTCTGTTCAAACAAGATGCATAACCCCGCCATCCCACTCCCATCAACACACACAGAAGCAGTAGCGGTAGATTTATCGTTTTTTCAAAGAAAGAGGAGAATTCAAAAACCCAGTATTTTAACTTTCTCATCTCTTGGTAGGCATCCAAGCTGCTGTGTGGTCAAAGAGGAAAGAGTGTAAAGAGAGAGAGTTGCAGAAAGACGCATGACACAGGCACAACTCACCGTCTGCCAAGACGAGGAGCAGAGTGACAAGGTGTGCAAAAGACTTCATCCCTTTAGAGACAGCGTTTGCTGAAACGACTCTGGTCAAGATCAAAGGCTCATTTCAAGTGCTTGCTTTGCATGTCCCAGGCTACAGTGCCCAGCTTCACAGGTCTCCACAAAGGGCCTTCATCCAGTGTCGCCAAGAGTGTGCGTCTGAGCGACGGCGAACGCTCGTGGTAGTTTTGCCCCCAGAAGAGAGAGCACGTAGTCGCGCAAGACCGATGGAGCGTTACGCCTGACACTCCAAACTCGAGTCCTGAGCAAACTCTGACCCAAGAGACTCCAATCTGTGCACCGCAGCAACAAAGCAAGAAGCGTTGAGGAAAGGGCGATCGAATTCCCAAATCAGCAACGCTGGGACGTCCCGAGACCAGGGTGATAACACACTTACAGACATAAGCAGGAGAAGCAAGATAGTGAGCCCCCCTTCAAAAACATGCTTTCCCTCGGCCGGTATTTTGGCAGCAGTGAGTGCCGCGGGCCGAGATAGCTGGCATGCGTTCCTGGGCGCTTCGAGTGCACGATACCGACGAGCTGGGAATAAGGAGGGGGGGGGGGGGGGAGTCAGCTAGCACTCTTCTTTGTCCCACAGAAACAGCTTGAACGAAAGAAACAGTTTGTGCCAGTTGATCAAGTCATTATTCCCTTCAAGACTGGAAAATGTCATACCGCATTTAGTGTCACAATGTTTGCAACAACAGTGCAATTCAAGCACAGGGCTAAGGTGACCAGTACCAACATGGACAATGCACCATGCAACTATTTTTAGCTGTGCCTTTTCTTTGTCTATTATTACGTTCTTCATGGTGACATACAGAAGGCCGGGATTGCCCACTGTCAAGGACTTCGACTGCGAGGTCATAATAAAAATTGCATTTAAATGATCGACCAGTGGTGTCTACTGTCAAACCAGCACACATGCTACGAGCCACTTAATTGGAGGGCTGCAGATTACTTTTGACCACCCGATGCTCCATAATGTGCACCTAAATCCGAGTACGCTAGAATTTTTTCATTTTCCTCCATTGAGCAGCAGAATGCCTTAGGTACTGTGGCAAGTTGCACTTTAAAAACTGCACTGTCATTGTTGAGAACAACACACCTTTACCCCTCAAGATTCTTTTTCCTTTTCCCAGTTCCGACTGCCAGAAATGCTCGCACTCTGTGTCAATATAAACACCACATTTATTCAATAATGTGCATGTTGATCTATTTACAAGCTTCTGGAATGGGGTCCATTTGGCAAGTGTCTGTCAGAGTCCACAGAGTTTGGCAGATTCTTTATCCTTAAGGATGTTTTTCGGCACAAGAACTCATAGGAGTGGAATGGATATTTACCTGTACCCGAAAAACACCAAGGAAGTAAATGAACATTCAGCAAGAAGTATCAGGTTCACACACATTATGATAGTCCAGACAATAAGCCCCACAACAATGTACGGCTTGGTTTAAAAGTTCAAAGGCCACCGAGTACTACCACTGCTGCTTCAGCGCTCTGTAGTTGGTGCTGCTATCACTGCTGGCATTGCTAAAGCATAAAAATGTAGAGAAAGAGTTATTACTCTTGGGAGTGTCATCAGTACTAAAGAAGACTGCCTGCATGATCCACATACATTGCCATCACTTGAGGGTGGCCTTTAAAGCCCAACTGCACTGAAATTTCAAACTGTGAAAAAAAAAAAGCCTAGTTTCCAACAATGTACATAACTGTACAAAAGCTCCTGCGCAAAATTTCGTTGGAAATGCAAGCGGAAGCGTCACGAAAAGCCAGCAAAAATAGAGATTTGCGACACCGCGACCGAAAAATAAACAAATAAAAGTGGCCGTCACTGCCACTTGCCAGAAATGACGCAGAACCCAGAACATTAAGAACCAACATGACTTCTTGGCTAGACCTCGGTGACTAAGAGCACCCACGGAATGCTGAAAATCTCGGAGGCAATGTGCTGGGGCTTCCGCCATATTCACTGACCACTATATGCACGTCTCATCTGCTTAGGTGCTATGTAAAGGCTGTTAAAAAAAAAAAAAAAGATAGTCAACAGCCTTGTCAAGACTGTTCAGTCGTACATAGGGTGTTCCAGCTAATGTTAGCGAAGCTGTCTCATGGAAAAAAATAATAATAACAAGATTAAAGAAACGCGGTGCAAGATACGATGACCTACAGTGTACGGTTATCAGATTTCTGATGACCGAACACTGTAATTTTATAATTGTATCCTGTGCTGCGTTTTCAGAATATTTTTGTTAACGTTGAACAGCTTGGCTAAAGTTGGCTGGGACACAAGGTGTTCTACTCATTTATAACCAATTTAGCAAAAATTAAATTTTGTTGCAGTTGTTACAGAAATGACATACTGTAAAATATAGTGGACAGTGGACATAGTGCGCACCAACACACACATTAAAAGAAAACATAAAAATGTGCCAAAGCATTTTGAAAGCAATCATTGAGATGCCATATCAATAGCTGTGCTTGTGTGCGTACACAGTACAACGCAGGAGTGGTACAAAACTAAACATAGAATATGACCTTAACTTTGGATGTGCAAACAGCACAAAGACAGGCAAAACAAATAAACACAGCGCAACAATGACTTATTCTGTAATGAGAATCAACTGATATCACTGCTTGAAGTTAGCACTGTGTTCATGTCCCATCTGTCTGTCTGTTTTTGCTCTGCTGGTCTGCCCAGAATGTATTACCAACAAATCCAAGTCATAATACCATCGACCTCAAGTTCTTTGCACATGGTGCCTTTCTTTAAAAACAGAAAGGTAGCGTACAGATAAATGTCAGTTTTCTTTAGAGAGCTGCATACCTGAGCAACCTCCACCTACTATGCTAAAAACAAGTATACAAAACAATAAATATGACAATGAAGCTGCCTACATATATCACACGTTTCGCAACATGCTTTCTTAATGCTATATGCAGACGAGATGCACTACATTAGGCCAACAGAATGAAATGTGCCAAGCATGTGTTGCCTTACAGTTAGCAGAGTAACAAGGGCACATAAAACCTTGTACAAGTTGCTGCAAAAGTGCACACAGAGCTGTTATGTAATACTTATAAGAAATGTGAGGTGTAGATCTATGCCTGAGACCACAAACTCCACAAGAACAATTTTTTCTGGTGATCTTGTGGGAATGTAGAGAACCACCACAGAACACGTTGCAATCGAGACCACTGCCAGGGTGTGCCTACTTAAGGAAGCTCCTGAGGCTGACACACTTCCAGGTGTCATTTACCACAGTGACCAGGTCAGTAAGAACATGGGATAGAAGACACAGGACACCTCAACAGTTTATCTTCGCACCAAGTGGTGGGATGTCCTAGAAGCGCCTTTCTGAGGGCCACAGTGTAGTTCTCAATGCACGGAATGGCAGTGACTACGCACACTAGCTAAAACACAACACAGCCTGGAGCATCTTCTGTCCCGGTGGGTCGCGGACCTATGCCACTGCCACATGCTGCAGATTGACTGTTTCAGGATGTCGACACAGGTTTATATCTTTGGCTTTCAGCTGGAATCCAATCTGCTGCGCAGGCCAGCCGATAGCAGTGCACTGTTTGTGCGTCATGCTCAGCTCGTAGCGACTCTGTCCGTTTAGTGTCATGTCTAGAGCAATAAGCTCGCATATGGTTGCTTTTCAAAGTAGCGATACAATTTCGACGAGAACAGCAGGCTTCGGAAGTTCGTCATGTGCATGTCCGGCACATAGTGCTCCCGCGTGTTCCTGACTGGCAAAAGTGGTCTGCACTTGCCGTACACGTTTACTACGGCCGACCGCTCGGGCACAAGGACGTTGCTTTCAACGGGATGGTTCGGGCTCCTCAGAGCGGCCACCACACTTTGGGTGAACCCAGTGGCGACGAGGAACACCTTGTGCTTTTCCGATAGGCGATGGTACTTGACCTTACGCTGGGTCACAAAACGTATCTGCAGCGAGCTCGCCACGATGTCGTCCGAGAATTCGTCGCAGAAGTGGTGCGTGTGAAAAAGCACCAATGGCGCGCCCGTTTTGTTGTCGGCAGTATGCGCGCGAGAGCTTAAAGAGTTAAGGCCGCGCGCCAGCTGGTTCAAGTCTTTCGCTGCTGCCAGCGAGACGAACTGGTTCGTCTCTAAGAACAAGGCGCTGTGTGCCCGCTTTTTGGTTCGCAACAGGCAATCCGCGATGCGCGCCGACTCGGACACGTTTGAGAACCGCCTGGGCAAGTTCCAAGGGAGCAGTTTCACGCTGGCCAAGGTGCGACCGGGCACTGCGGCGAGCAGCCTCTTGGCGTCGGGGAGGGAGTCCGCGTCGTAGAAGACGAAGTCGTCGACCCCTACGTGGCGGTGGTAGACGGCGAACTCGACCAAAGTCAACGGCGTCACCGTCGAGACGAGCGGAGGAACGCAGACGCTGAAGTTTCGCGTCGCGTTCACGGAACCCGGGAAACGCCGTGTCGACTCCAAGGGGACAACCTGCGAACGGTCGGCGCGGCCCGAGGCAGAGGTCCACGAGAAGGAGACGGCGACGGGCTCGATCGAAATGTCGCGGACGGCGCACTCCAGGACGACCGCCGACGTCGAGTCGTCCTCGTTGGCGGCGGCTGCGCTCAGCGTCGTGACCGCGAAGGTGTCCGCTCGGACGTGGTGCACGCCGTCGAACCACAGCAAGCACTTCAGGTCGGCCGGGAGGTCTCGCTCAATGACGGCGACGATTCGCGACACGTTCGCGCCGTCCTCGGCGACGTCCCAGTACGCCGAGTAGACGAAGAGCGACCAACTCTCCGAGGCGAAGACCTCGCGCCAGACCGGCAACACGACGGGCGTCAGGGCGCCGCCGGAGTCGAGCTGGGAGCGTCGCAGGAGCTCGATTTGCCGATCACACTTGACGGCTGCCTCCTTCGTCTCGAAGACGTCCATCACCTCGAGGATCACTTTCATGTTGGCGTATCGCCGCTCGCAAATGAGCAACGCGAGGACGGAGAAGATGCATACGACAATGAGGGCGAGCTGCGTGTATTTCTTCATTTTCCCACTACCCACAAAACAGCGTTAACCAATACGACGGAGAAATCTCCGCTGGCGCGCACAGGTTCGGTATTTTGTAGCGAAACTTTTGATCTCCGTGCAACTGCGGGAGGATCGTCGTCTTACCAAGGGGCTAAACCGCTACGGGGTGTCCCACCGTGGGGCGACATATACCCGCGACTTTGATACGTTTGCATAATCCGCCGAACGGACCTACGTATCGTCTGCAGTCAGTTATTCGTTTTCATGTCAGCAAAAGTTAAACAACATTAAAGCCACTTAAAAGCACTGTACTTTCTTTTATGTTTGTTTATACGGCGAAATGGCGGCGATACGACGGCAGCCGGCAGCACATGGAGTAGAGGGAGAGGGTACCAGACAACATGGAGGAAGGAATGAACACAAGCACGTCGCTGTTATCGAGAGTATGTGCAGTTCGCACATATGAAGTGGCAAAAATACTTTATTGAATAATAATTAACACTAATATACAGTATTTTTAGAGCATTTTGGTTTGATTTGTTCTTTCTAACCGTGAGTACGAGCACACTGTGAACGAGAGGGCATGTTAGCGCTGTTTCCGCTTCCGTTGCTCAAAGGCCGTCGAGATTTCAATAGAGTTGTAGGGTGCTCCGTTGACTCGATAGACTATTGACTCGGCGGCCTTCGAAACCGCCCGTGTAGCAGCTCGAACTTGACCTTTGAGTCAACTGACTATCGGTTGGAAGGCCTTCCAAACGCCCGTGTGACACGGGTATAAGTCGCACATCGGACAATAAACGCTTTGCTCGCCCCCACGCGCTGGTTGAAAAACTTATGAAAACTAATAAACTTGAATAAAAAAACAAAACAAGCAAAAGCTAACGGCTACTGTAGCTCACCCTGGCGAGCTGGCGCTAAACCAAGTTTTACGACCAACATGTGAACAATAATAAACACTAAACTCCGGTACACTTGTCAATACGTTGTAGTGCTTTCAGAAAAAAAGAAAAAAAAAGAACCTTAGGGGGTCGTCTCTTTAACAGCAGATTTCCGAATAGCGTCGTTTTTGATTAGATAATTCGGCCGCGTTTGGTGGCCATAGCTAGAAGCGAGAGCAGCGAAGCGATAACACTGAGCTTCGGCTTCGCCCCAAGCGGACAATCTCCGCGACGAAGAGGCAAGCGTTCGCCCAGCCTTCGAAGAAAGGAACAGCCCGGGTCGCCCTCGGCCCCACGCAGCAAGCCTAGGCGGCAGAAAACGCGCGGCGACACAGACGCCCCCGACAATGGATGTATTCCTCATGGTGCGACGGAAAAAAACCACCGTCTTCCTCGACGCCAAGGAGACAACCTCGGTGCGCGAGCTCAAGAAGATGATCGCCGGAATCACCAAGGTCGCGCCCGAGAACCAGGTGCTCTACAAAGACGACCAGTGTATGGACGACAACAAGGTGCTCACCGAGTACGGCCTCAACAGCAGCACGGCCAAGGCCCAAGCGCCAGCCACTGTGGGGCTCGTTTTCCGAGACCCCGACACGGGCAAGTTCGAATCGCTCGAAGTGACGCCGCTCTCGAGCCCGCCCGAGCTGCCGGACGTCATGAAACCGCCCGAGTCGCAGACCCACGAACAAACGGTGGCCTGAGAAAACACAGCTGCGTTGATCGCCGACCACTTATTTGCCCCCCGCCACCACTCCGAACAGCGTTTTGCGGCGTTGTTGACCTGCGCTTGCCTCCCTCCTTCTTCTTGGACCCAGAATGAGCTGCTCTTACGCCTTTTCAACTCTTCCTTTCTCGACCACGGTTGAACCTTTCCTCTCGGCCACCCATTTCTTCCGTACACCACCGCCGAGTGCCTACAGCTTTGGGGACTCCGTTCTGCTTTTGCCTCCTTTGGTTCATCGCTTCCCATCTCGGCCGCAGCTACGACCATACGTTCCGTGTGTTTTCTTGCATTTCTCAGTGCCGGACTGTCATCGATTCGGAACCGAAAAAAAAGAAAAGAAAAACAGATTTGGTGGGTGACTTCTACGAACTGCTGTGACGTGTGACGGTGTGAGATAAAGTGCTTTATTTAATTTTTTATTATTTTCTTGCCCGTCTTCAAAGAAGCGATTTGTCTGTTTTCAAGCCTCGGCTGTCACGTGGTTGCTGTTGCCAGCAGCCACCCGCGTTGTCTGGGAATGACGCTGCTTGTTTAAATCTCTTCGGAGACACGGCGGAGAAAAGAGGGTGAAAGGGTTTCTTTCTTTTCCTTTGTTTTGGCTTTTATTTATTTTTTTTTTTTCGTACTTGACCCGCGACCTCTTAACGGTAACACTGCATGTTTAGTTGCTGCATTGGTTGTGGCAAGCTCGCCTCCCTGCGCTATTTGCTGTTCATTCTCAGGTTGATCGCAGGAGTTGCCCGCCCTGAAAATAGTTTCACCAGCTCCGTTGATTTAGGTGTGTGTTTCTCGGCCATGACTTCACAATTCTTACCTCCGCACCAACCGTCAGTTAAAAACACAGCCTTGGCACCGGATGGCAGCACTCATGTTTTGTTGTTCATATCATAAGGTTTTCGCCACATCGCCCGATTTTTTTATAATTTTTTTTTTGTCACGAATTGTGTGAAGCTGTCCGGTGTGTTACTAGTGGAGAAATACACAACCTCCCTCTTCAGGGGCTTGCATAAGAGCTAAATATAAACTATTCTTGGCACGGCTCTTGCTGCATTTTGGCGAGGCAAGAAGAGCAGCTTGTAGACTTTCACTTCTTGAAAGGCCCATGTAATGAGCAGGTTGACTAGAGTTTGCAATAATGGAGTTTCATTTTTATTCTTTCACCTCGCATCTTGTACAGCATATTAGCAAACTGACTCGCCAATACTTTTTTTTTTTTCTCGCAGCAATTGCCGATTTGTGGTGCAAAGAACACGCAGTATAAGCCTCGACAGTTGACTTCACGAGCCGTTTTTGAATTGAAAGATAGATATGCATTGTGAACCGTAAATGTTGCATCCTTCTTGACAGCACGACCACTCTCTGGTATTTGAGATTCTGCCCTTGTCTTCACCGACGCACATTATGACAGTGTTAAGAGGTCTGATTGTGCCCTCATTTAAAACTTCCTCCCGTAATTTGTAACAAAGTTTAGCTTTTCACATTAGCCTTAACCATGCACTAAGCTGCGCAAATTTGTGGCAACTACAGCGTTGTTGTGTGGAACGATGCCATGCATGTCAACATTGTGATAGCTCTCGTGAATGCTTTTCACTGGAGGCTTTTGGCTCGATGTTGAGCTAGTTTCTCGACTGGCCTTTAAACACATTGGTTATGTTGGGACGGGGATTCACAATTAGTTGTTGGCATGTGTAGCAACTATGCTGCTCGTCGCATTTCATTTGTTTTAAACAGTTTAGCTAGGAGCTTTTTGTAACAACCAAGACAATTGTGTGTGTGTAATGCTAGAACGAATGTGATGACACAATTGGGTGCAATTTTCTTTGTTCTTCAAAGAAGAAATTTGTTGCCAGCTAGTGGGAGTAGGTGAGATATTACTTTTGTTATTAATATAAAGTCAAGTATTTAATAGCCTCGAGGCACATGCATTGTTCTGAATGGTAAAAACCAAAAAAAATTTTGTACTTAAGGAGAATCCATTGTGTAGCAGACCCATTTGGCTCATTAAAGCAGTTTGTTTTACGATTGTGCATACGTACATTGTGTAGCTCGTTGTGGTGGAATTTGTCCCATTTCCTTGAATAGGAAGGCAGTTTAAAAAGCTACAACTGATTGCATTTCTTTAAAGAAAAAAAAAAATCCCTGGGAGTGGAAAGCATACCTTTACAGCTAGAGTTGACACTTACGACAAGACGCACTCGGTTGTGGTGACCTTGCATACTGGGTAAATGCCACCTTGTCATTTCTGCCCGCTCTGGAGAGTCGTCAGATTTTTGTAGTGAGAGAACGCAAAACTTATAAAAGTGTGCAAACGGATGATTCACCAGTGTGAATAATTGTGCTGCATTGCCCAAGAGAAAAATGTGCAAGATTGTGTGTTCAGAAATTGGCAAATGTTAGGGATGGGGTGCGAAATTCGAAACTTTGGAATAACGAATGAAATAGTGTCCTATTTGATTCAGTCATCGAATCGAATAGTCACATTCGTAAATGCGAATGTTATTTGAGTACTTTTCAAATATTTTGGAATGTCAACTGCGCCCAAAAAAACCATAAAATTGGAGCAAAAGTACGGCAAATTTTCACCTCAGTGGGCATAGTATAGACATAAAACATGAGAACTTGCATAGTGGAGCAGCCTACTTCGTTTGGGTAGATATACTTTACAGGTTGTACAGCGGTCATTTGTGCTCTCTGAAGATCCTGTGCATGTGAACAAACTACTTGCTTGTTCCTAATGCTTCATTTGTGGTTTTAATAACGCTTCATAATATATTATGCAATGACAGAAACTTGATACCTTTAAGATTACTGGGATGTGAACATTGTTTCATATTAATAGTGATAACTGCTGTTCATTATTCGAAAAGTACTCAATATTTGATTTGGTCTCAAAAACCACTATTCGCACAGCAGACCACATTGGCATGAATTTAGGCACAGGACAGGGATAGGATTAGTGATGAGTTCCTGAAAAGACTTTCATTCCAGGCTGCTGGTAGGGGAACATTAGAGAGTTTTAGCTTGTCTCTTACTGTTTACGGATTACCGGAGATGCAAATGCGTGCAGCCATGTTGGTGGTGCTAAGCTCTACCAGACAAAAACGCAGACCTATTATTGCAGTAACCAAGTGTGTTCTACTTCAGTGCTGGTATACACTTTCGGCAGCAGATTAATCTTGGAACATGTTGCCTCTTTAAATATCTTTTTTCAACAAGGGCACTCATGTAGCATAAAAAAAGTTGCACTTTTTCTCGAAAGGCAAAGCATCGATTGTGATGGCAAATTATTTGGCAGCTATACGAACTAAGGATAGTAGTTTTATCGGCTGTATAAACTTGTAAACATTCGCTTACTAACAAAATTAACAAGCGCGGTGTCACGCGTACACAAGCAAACATTAACACATCTCCTTCGATGACAGCGGACACTCGCTGTCAAAAAGCTGGCACGAGCATCAGCAAGCCTTCGTGCTCTCTCTCGCTTCAATGTGAACTAAGCGGCGAGAACATGAAGCTATCGGCACTCGGTGCACTTTGTCCCCATTGCAGATGATCTTTCAAGATAGGGACCCACGCGACCGGAGTACGTTCCACTGTCAGTATGAGCGTACCCACACTAGTGCTTCCGCTGAACAGGCTGTGTGCAAGTTGATAAGATACACCAATCTGAGAAAAGCGGACGATAAATGCTCTACTAAGAATGTCTATTGTCACTAAACTATGTTCAGTACTATTAATCGCAACGATAATGTGTGATTGCGCTTTGCGGTGGTTGAACATATGTGCCTTGGATGAGGTAGGAAAACCTACTATGGCTCAATGGCTCTGACAGTATGCAGGGACTGTATTCTGAAACGTTCCACTTTGGCGATAGTTCGCCTTTAGGCGCGTGCTGATTGGAAGGTTGAGCAAAACCGGAAAATAAATCGCACCATCTAGTAGTTTTGGTGCACGTCATTTTGACGTCGCGGTATGGTGGCTAGAAGGGGCAGTGTGGCGGGCGGGAGCGAAGAGGTGCACAAGATTGCAATGCAACATGGCGGCTGGCTCAGATGTCGCAGCACACGTGGGGAGCGTGTTTAGCGGCGTGGCTATGATGCGGCCGTCGGCTGCAATTTTGCGTTTTCTGTGACGCATGCGGATGTTGCGTGTTAAAGTTTGCATATAATATATATTGCACCTCAGTGATTTTATTTATTTGCCAAGTTATCCGGGCGTGATATGATGCACTAAATTCAGCACAGCGATAATCTAGAGCGGCTAGTATTTGTCATATCAGTAACAGTTTTCCAGTTCAGCATAACATTTTAGTTCATGCTGCACGTCGCATTTTTAAAATTTGGTCATACCACGCGTTCGATTTTTAAAAACATGCTGCTCTTTCCGCTGAAACTTATTCCAGTTGCGTGGCCGGAACTCGGAAAGGTTCTGAAGAGTGGTCTACACTCGTACATTACGAACTGAATCGTGTGCTTTGCAAGGGTGCAGCAAGATAACGATGTGCCTTTACTCTGGCAGTACTGCATGCTACCGCGAAACATAAATAGCCAGCAACCGCTTGTCGCCATAAGTAATAACAATAAAGCTGGATGCACCCAGCTGGCTTTACAGAAACATTTTGTTACCATTATCGTACCTCGGTTCACCACCAGGCAGAAAATGGCATTCGAGATGCGGTTAGCCGTTAATTACTCTGTAGAAGTGAAGTTCCAGCACGGCTTTTAGTGTCAATATATGTTTACATTGCAAGGGCTAGTCATAAAGAACACAGTAAGAAAAATGCGCTATGACTTCATTCAGCGCGAGTCATGGACAGCATGGGCTAGAGGGTTCAGTCATTTGTAATTGCATCTGTAATTGCACTCAGTCTCGACCTACTGGTACCTTCTAAGCTTAAGGCGCTTCTGTTTTTCTCTCTGTACAGCTCTATCTTTGTTGAGTGATTTGATGTAAAAATGCAAGCATGTCAGCAAAAAAAAATGTGGTTGATCCCTCTTATATAGGAATCGGTATAGAACACGAAAGTGAAACGTGTCTTCACAGAAGTAGTGTAATGTTTATTGCACATTGATATATAATGTCTATTGGTGTTTTGTGGCTAAAGCGCCCTTAGGCGTTGATGCACCCACGCTGACGCCTGGTGGCACGTCTCCTCCATCACGACTACCAACGTCGATGACCATGAGCAACCGTCGTGCATATGGAAGCTGCACACGCTAGCACAACGCGAAAGACGAAGCACGTAACTGACACACTAGTACAACGCGCAAGACAAAGCACGTAACTGAATTGTCACCGAGTCAAATCAGCGCGTACAGCGCGTCGTAATTGCAGCCTCCGCGATCAACTTCAGAAACATTTTCAGAGCTAATTGCGGAGGCCACGCTCCGCTGTGCTGAGTACGGTGAACGCCACCTAAGTGGCGTTGGTAGTGCTTCTTGATGCCAGCGTCCCTTCGAATGCTGGCATCGAGGCGTCGTAGTGCTGAGACCACCGAAGCGTTCACTGTCGGTGCGCGTTAGTGTCATAATGCAGTACTTCTCTTTTCTGCTCGTAGGCGGCGGCACCGCCCCGAGCAAGAGCGCGGGTACACGGAGGAGTGTTAGATATATAAGGCGCGTCTGTGTAGCTCTCTGCAAATGCGTTTGTGGCGCAATGGGTTAAACGCTCGGCGATCTATCGTCGCGGACCGAGAGGTCGTGGGTTCGATTTCCAAATTTTGCATGTTTGTGGAACTTTTTCTTCTGGTTTCTTTCTTTGTATTATGTTCTATGACGTATTTCCGTGACGGAAATACGTCAGTGAAGTCTTGGTGGACCCCGGCATAAAACACTTTCGTGTTAAAAAACTGAACTATTTGTGCTGTTAGTTCTTTGCAATGATTTTGACATCCAACTTGATGAAGCTTTACAGTGTTCAGAAACAACATAAAATCATGCATGCTGAAAGCCTGCAGCTTCTCAGTAGAAAAAAAAAGTTAACGCTTCCTCTAACGTCATTACAAGCACGGTCAAGTTATCCCCAGCGTACAACAAACCTCTACAGTTGAAACACTTAATAAGCTGATTATGTTCATTGTCCACTACCTCTTGCTTTTTTGTGGCTAGCGTTGATGCATACATGCCACAAGAACTTTTTCTTTTAAACTTTCTAGCTCCATAGCCAGCCACATAA
This sequence comes from Dermacentor silvarum, assembly GCF_013339745.2. NCBI lineage: Eukaryota > Metazoa > Arthropoda > Arachnida > Ixodida > Ixodidae > Dermacentor > Dermacentor silvarum. The sequence continues at coordinate 19,074,522 of NC_051164.1, read as the reverse complement.
AAAGCCAGACTGGTTATCACTTTTTTTTTACTACATAGCTGAAGGCACGCGTGTTACCATATGCAGCACACACTCACTTTTGCAGTATCTCACATCTTCGGTGGGGTTTAAATACCTGCTGATGTCAAGACTAAGTCAGTACAAGCTCGAAAACTTTTTCGGCATAATAAGGCAATATTCAGGTACTAATCATCGACCATCCAAGCCCAGGGCAATTTCATATAACAGTAAATTGTCTAAGTTTTTACAACCTTGCGCGATCCCCGAAAATCTGGAAACTGCCCGGCACAGGTTGTCAATGCTCTGCTCCACACTTCGTCAGCAGGCACAAAGAACAGTGCTGTCTTCGGCATACAAGACATTGTCGAGGATATTCTAGAGGTCGGAAACATTGATGGCGCTGCCTCTGCCATTCAAAATCTGCTTTAAATAAGCAAGGACCACAGCACTGGCAGCAGTACTTTTGCTTACGAACCCAGCTCCGCATTCTTTTAAAGCTTGTTCCTATTCGTCGAAACATACAAGAAATGCCTCAAGTTCTGCAGCATCTTCCGATGATGGTTTTAGGTACCTTGACGTCATTATAGCTATAAGCCGGCTCAGGCGTCTCACAAGATGTTCTGTCGCAGACACTGAATTTGAGCACTGGTGTACATCTGATCTAAACAGAAACACTGCCTTTGTGCACTTCTTCACTGAAAAGGGTGAAAGCTAAATTTACTTTCATTTACACAGCAACCAAGTGCGTTCAGTAAACGAGCATGCCGAGATATGTCAGCACGATTGCACGTGTAGCAGCCGGTGCACAGAGTTGACACTCTGATGGCCGCCGCGTTGGAGATTCTTCGCGCTCCTGACGACAACAGCGCCCCTCGCTGGCACTAAAAATTTGCATCACGTTTCGTGCGCTCCTCTCGCAAGGTGCGCATACCGTGCACGTCACACTGCCCCTTCTAGCCGCCATAATCACGGTGTCATTGGGCGCTCCCGACATATATTGAATAAACGAACACGGTGCGCTCTCTCATGTGTTGCAAAGCGTTCGAGTGTGCGTGTTGGTTGTGCATGCTGACGTCATGGGTAAGCAGCCGGTTGATTTACTGAACGTGACTATCGCCGAAGTGGAATGTTTCAGAATACGGCCCCAGCTGAGCTCAATTAAAGGGGCCATGACATGGTCCTCCAACTATTCTCTGTTTATCATTGCAACTGAGAGCAGAGGGGCCAATATGGTTATATGCCCACAAAATGCTGGGCTATATATGAACACATTGCCACATACTCAGTACGCAATTTGGTCTGACAGTTGGTTTCAAACCGTGCTCCCTCAGCACAGCAGCTCGATGCTCTAACCATTCAACCATGGACTACACAGTGATCCAAGTTGGCGGCAAAACGGTTACATCCAAACATAGATAGATAGATAGTCCCCGGAATGTCTGTGACGTACCCTAAGAATGCTAACACATTAAAAACTGTCATTAACCTGGGAGTAGCAGGAAGCGTAGTACAAGGGTTTTCTCGGGAACCTTGCAGTTTAAGAATAATTTGTCCTGATCTAGGGATCGCACCTGAGACCAACGCTTTTTCAGGGCGGTCGCTCTACCATACCAGCCAACCAGGAGGCTAACAGATTGCACAACAAGGACCAAATAAATGACAGCTCAAAACACAGCCTTGCGCTGCAGCGTCTCACATGGCCTGTGTTGCGTTAGCACATTGAACCCTAGTGTCCATGTATGGGCTGTGGGAAGCATCTACACGTAAAGGCACACAATATCTTTGGCATTCGTACTGTGGGCTTCCTGCTACGCTCAGACTTATGAGATGGGACCCAAAAGTAACGAGAATTTTTTTACTGAGGCAGAAGGGCAGCTACTACTGATACATGTGGCTAGGCGTGCATCCTACACTAACGTCCCCATCAGTTGAGCAAGTAGAGTCCTTGTGTAAAGTTTCGTTTGCTCGCTGCATTGCTTTCTTTTGAGCCTCTGTTGCCGTGTGCATCGATTTTGATATGGCAGACATTGAAGGACGTGTGGTGCATGAAGTTCTTTTGGGAAACTTTTGTTACAATTGTTCCTCTTAAAACTTGTATCATGAGGTTGGGACAGTCAATCAGAACTTTTACGTTTAAGTGCGCAAAGATTGCGCAGTGCAGTTTAAAGTAAACACCACACTCTGTCGAACTCGAGCGAATCATGATGCTCCCACCTATACAGCACTGAGCGTGCAGTGCTTCCTGGCAAAAAAAATAGGATGACAATGCTACGTTACCTCACCAGCTGCTCCCGTATCTTGCGCCCTTGTGAATTATCTCACAAACTGAAATGAGAGCTTCGAGGTATGCATTTTCAAGATGTGGAGGAGATAAAGAAAACGACGGCAGTACTGAGGGTTGCCAATTTGCGAGACTTCGCTGAACAGTTGCAAGCAATGAGTAAAGCAGTGGGACAAGTCTATTTTGTGCCAGATAGAGTACTGTGAAGGTGATTAATGCTTTGGGATATACAAAAAAATGTCCAAATTAAAAAAAAAAAACTGAAAAAAGAAAACAGTTCTGGTTACTTTTCGGCCTAACCCTCTTTATTTTCACGCTTGTAAGTGAGGTATTGCACTTCTTAGTGTGCATCATAAGCTTTCTATAAAATTGCTAGAAAGTATGGCAGTTCAGCCAGTGTGGGAATAACTTGTAGTACATGGATTTTTCAACTTTGGCCTGGCTTCAAAGGGCATTGGACTTGGGAAATCAATTGTGTTCCACAAAATATTGCATCGTAAGTGCTACATTTCACAGTGGCTATGCACATGCGCAGGAACTTGATGCATTTGCAAATGTATTTCTTTGAAACTTTGGTAACTTAAATTTTTTTTTTGAATTTGGATTTATTAATCACAAGAAGATATGTACATTGGGTATGATATAAAGGTGGGACCCTATAACTCTCGTAGGAGTTGTGGAGGGGGCCCCTATGTTATATGCTGTTATATAAACACTAGAGCGCGTGCAAAGCATGATAAATAACACCACAAGCACATCTGAAGCCACTTACACAGATGAGACAAATCCACGTACCCCTCATTCCCGTGGTACTAGCTGAACAACCGCAGCACCAATTAGAGTTGCCTCTAGTATATTTAGCAGGAAACTCCATGCTGTGCATTGGTAGCACTCCTTTTACAGACGTGCAGTTCTTGCTTGAGCATCAAAAATACCACAGTCTACACCCTTTCGGGCATATCTTGCCACCAAAAATAATTGCCATCTACCTCAGTTGCGTTTCTTTTCTTAAAGCTCTGTGCTTGCTACTTTTGTGTCAAGAATGCTATGTCATGTGCATACTGTTTGCAACCCTAAGTACTAGGCGCACAGCATCAAAGAAAGGCATAAAATAGAGATGGCCATTAAATGTTTGGGGACAGGATAAGCTCCAAAGGGTGCAAACTGTTCTCGCAGTGCATGGTCTGATGCATTTCTTTTTTAAGCGCCGTTGTCTGTCCTTTTCTCACATCATGCTATTTTCCGCTGCTTCTGCCGAAGTCTTGAAGCAACCAGCCCAGATGCCTACACTTCTGTAAGATGTAAATAACCAGTGTAATCAACAGGGGTTGTTTCTGAGCCAGTCTACACACAACTATTGCGAAGCGCAAAATAGAAGACCGCAAATGCTGTCTTCTTCTCCTAGGCTAAACGCTGCAATAGTCAGGTGTAGTGCTTCCCTGTAGCTGTGCGCACTTGTTGACGCAATAATTAACCTTCCCACTGCTTTTGTTGTGGGTGCACCTAACAGTTGCACAACACGGATGTCACAACGACGACAAATGCATCCGCGTGAAAGTTAACCTTTTCATGTCTGCAGCTGCTTGTGTAGCGGATTGGCATGCGTTGAAATTGGTATCACTGAAAAGTTAGTTTGAGGATACAGCCTCAATGTGACTCATCACTGCAGAATTCACTTTTGTTGCCTGAGAGACATAAGCCACAGTTAAAGAGAGACTACAGTGAATCAGGGTTGGGGGAAGTTTTTCTTCAGAAGCCTCGGGCTGGGTTGGGCCCTGTCACCTACATCTGGGGATCTGTAAGTGGCAGCCCTGCAACGTGTCTCAAGTGCCCAGCACCTAGGTCTACGGCGGATATTCGTCGCCTCTTGTGGCTGTGCCCTGGCGTTTAGCATGTACCAGGCAAAAGATGCAAAGGGGGGCCAAACTAAAGCTGAATGTTTCAGAGGACTTTACCCCTTGGATAACATACAACATGTGCGCTAGTTCATTGGTGCGGCACCTGCCTCGCACAGGGCTGCATGCGTTTATTTGTTGTTTTCTTTTACCACGTATGTCTTGCAGAAAGTCCCCAGAATAAATTCTGGATGCATGTTGTTCACCACATCTTATAGGTTGCTAATTCACCATTCTGTCACAGTCTAGAACTCAGCTTTATTTACAAAACAAAGGGAGCAGTGTGCTGGTGACTCTGATAGCACTAGCATGGATGCTGCAAGCCACAAGTCCTTAACCTCTTCATTACCGAAAGAGATGTATGCAATCAAATGAGTAACCATTTTTTGAAGTTTATTTCACACTATTTCAGGAGCTCAGATAAAAAAAAACTGGCGACATAAGAAGCATTTTGAAGCCGAGAAGCTGTGTCCACAAATGTGGACATAAGGTGTGAGAACATCTTGTGAGCTGCTCGCAGACATTTTCTTTCTTTTCAACGACCACCTCAGTCGGCATAAGGCGCACTCCTTTGGAAGCAGGGTACACCAGGACGCAGGCTAATAAACTTGCATGATTTGAATGCCTCAGAACTTATCACTGAGGCATACTTGGCTTTAGAAAAAACTGACCACAAATGTGGACACTAGTAGCCACCAAGAACATTTACGAGAATGTGTGCAGCCATAATTTCTTGTTTTAATGACTGCCTCAGCCCGAGATACGACATCCTCCTTTAGAAGCTGAGTAGACCATAGTCCAGGCTGAGAAAAGCGATATTAATGTCATGCAAATTTTCACTCGGGAGTATTTGGCATTATAAAAAGTGTCCACAAATGTGGACACTGGTAGCTTGAAGGGACACAAAGGAGAAATATTACATTAGTTTAGACTGATAAAATCTAGTCAGAACTATAATGAATTAGGTAATAAGAGGTTGAAAGGCTGAACTTGAATTTTTAAAATTTCATGCCGGAATTTTACCAGCGTTGCATCAGTTTGACCAGCCTATGAAAGATAGCCTCTCAATAGTGCAGCTTTGCCGCAATGAGCGAACGCTCTGTTCTCTTGAAGCACTCCAAGATGACGCTTCTCTCTGCTCCTTTGTGTGGTTTTGTCACTAGGCTTGTAGCCATTACAGACCATCTACGATCTAAAGGTGCATGTTTTCAACCTTCAAGACATTGAAAGGCAGCATTTTCTGAAGATACAATGACGTCTGCCGAGATGTGACTGTGCATTCAGGTTTGCATAATGTGTCAGTGGTAGTCCTTCCTGCAAGGCCCTCACGAGCATTGACAACCCACAAGTGTTGTGCTCTGATGGCGTAACATTTTTAACGCCCTAACTCTTTCATCAGCTACTGGTCGTCTGCACACACTTGCACACATTGGCGCAATATGTTGCTTACCACGATGGTGGCTAAAATTGAAAACAGTTTTGTATGCTTTTTCATTGCATTAAAGGAAAAGAGAAACACCAAGTTGGTTCGGGCTCTCATCTCTTTCTATGTCTTCATGTTCCATGTGTTTCTATCACGGATGATTTCCAACTCGCTCGGTTTCTTTTCTTTCTTTTAAAACAATATTTCAGTTATTTCCTGTTAGTAGATTGATTATCAGGAAAGAAAGTCAAGATCAAAGTTCCATTCTCTGAATTTTGTGCCAAAACTGCAGCACCAGTACATAAGAGTGACAGCATGGAATCCAAAGTATATTTTTATATTTTGGCTGTTGTGGTTCAGTAAATGTTCTTGAGACTTGCCCAATTCACCCCTTGTCTCTTTTAGATTGCAATATAGTCCGAATTTACTGCAAAAGGATTAACTAGGCTCTAACAAATGGCTTCAACATGAATGTGACAGCAAGCTGGCGTCTTCAAGGCGAAGGCATCACCCGTCTTTTCGTTCTTGTGTCTTCTATGGCTTACCAAGTTTCTTCTCATGGTAAGCGTGCCCTCTTTCAGACAATGTCTTGCTTGGCGAGTTACCACCACTTTTCCGTATCAGGTATGTCTGTTTATGAGTCTGTTTCTAGCCTCTTTCATGGGCAAGTTGCTAGACATTGACTATTCAGAAACTGACAAAATGCAACAATCTTAAAAAACTGCATTTATACAGAGGTAGAAAAGTACAAAGATGTACGTGTGTGACATATATGCCTTATTAATGGTTCCAGAAATGCTGGTCCAGCGTAATAAAAAAAATACGTCTCTCACAATAACATCGTGAACAAAGCCAAGCGGACGACTACTGCCGTCAGACGTTCTCAATCATCACAGCGATGCCTTGACCACCGCCGATGCAAGCAGAACCGACGGCATATTTTCCCTTGCGGTGCCTGCAAACACAGAAAAAAAGAAGAAACAACAAAAATTGCTAACACAAATGGGCAAATCAACATTTCAGAAAAAAGCTAAGCAGACTCAACTCAAATTGAGATCTACATAATGTGAAGCATTACACAAATGTCACTACATAACTATTGTTTGTTGTTGCTGTGGTACCGACTGATCCGAGATGGCATCAGAGAGGTTCACTGAAGAGCAACAAATACCCAGTGGCCCCAGCGGCACATATCTTTAGACTGCACTATCTTTGGGAACGACCCACGAAAACGCTGAGATACACCACGAAAACTGAGATGACTCAAAGAATACTCTGCATAAAAAAATTAAGCAGAAACCATCCCAGGACGACTGTCGAATTCGAGCAATAGCATCTCTATAGATTTCTGAGATGTGCTGTTGGGACGGTCATTGAGGAGCCCTGGCTACGCAATGAGCAAGAAGGAGAACTGAAGGTCTTGGCTTTGCGTTGATTACAACCGTATGAAGCCAACAGGCAACGAAGCCAAGGAAAGCAAGGGGGAAGTTATTTATGCTTATTTGAAATAGTAAGGAAAAAGGAAACGAAGTGGACAAAAAGATGACCTGCCGGCGGTGGGAGCCAAACCGCAGTGGCCACCCTTCCATCCACTTTTCTGGGAGTGTTAGCCAGCGCCAATCACAGGCATGGTGGCAGATGTGCCAACAACATCCATTCGACCATGTGCATCGCATAGGTCTATGTGAACATAGAAGGAGGCAACTGGACAATATTTTTGGACGCTAGAAGCGGGCACAAAAATTAAAAGAAGATCCGGCAAAACCCATCTCACAGTGAATTTCAACGTTGATGCGATTAGTATTGAAGCAATGTAGCAACACACTGTATTTGCCAACGTCGAATCGCGTATGCAGCAAGGCTTCTCTCTCGCCCTTCTTACTGCACACATTGCACGATCTAGCAATGCCACCGTAAGGTCTGTGTGTGACATTGGTTCGATTCTGCCATGTGTCGGAAAAATTTAAGGGATCGTTTTTTTTTTTTGGTCATTGTAGAGTGGCACCTGTGTCATATACCTAGTTACCGAAGTTAATGTCAGAGACACTCACCAAAGGAGCGGCACACACCTACTGGTACGTACCCAGTGGCCCAACTTGGCATCAAAGACGTTCGCTGGAGACCAGCACAGAGCCGAGTGGCACATAGCCAGTACTACAAGTCGGCTTCAAAGAGTTTCTTCGAACAGTGGTACATAATCAGTCCCGCATCTACAGCGACCCATGTTGGCGTGAAAGAGGTTCGGCAAAGAGCGGCACATATATATACACATTGCCACATACTCAGTGACAAGTTGGTTTGACGGTTGGTTTCGAACCTTGTCTCCCCAGCACAGCAGCCCAATGCACTAACCATTCAACCATGGACTACCCAGGTAAGTGGGAAAACGGTTAGAGACACAGATAGACAGGCAGACGGACGGCCCAAGAAGTTGCCTGATGTACCTTAAGAATGCTAATCGCATTAAAGATAGCAGGGACAAGGAAGCACATAGGAGAGGTGCTCACTTACAACCAACCAGCAAGTCAAAAGAAACATACCCCCAGGTTGTCAGATGTGCACACAATGAAGACGAGCATCCGCCAAATGCAATCAATGCAGTGACAGGCTTCTTTGATATACTTGGTGTACGCTCATCTTCATTGTGTACATGTCTGACAACCTGGGGGCACTCGTATGCATTTTGGCAGGCTGGTTCCAATAAACATCAGGTGTAAGTGAGCAGGAGTTCATTGCGAGTTGCGACATTCAACCCACTGACCATCTTTGCGCCTTTCATGGCCACCTAGATTTATTTGCCTGCCAGCCCATCTGTCGTCACAACCACACAATGGTATCTTCAGAACCCATGACAAAACACGATTATAGCTCAACAAATCAGTGCAGTGCAAGACAACTTCAGAATTGTAGGCAAGCCATATTTTTAAGGTGTACAAGCGAGCTTTTTTTAAAAATATTTTTATTCTTCAATAGCTTCACCAATGCATCCTATACAACAATAGGGCGACCATGTCTCCCCCCCCACCTCCCCCCCATTAGTAGTGGACACTGTGTGACAGCATTAATAATGATGGAAAGGGTTGATATTTTCTTTAACATATGTTTAACAGAGAATTGATGGTAATGGTGGACGGCATCTTGCAAGGTGCAACTTGTAGGCTTTGCAACTGCGTGCCAGTGGTAACGGCTACCAACAAAAGCTTCGAAATTGTACTACAAAATTTTGGGCGCTACAGTCAAGAGGGAAAACAGCCACATTGCTGCATATGTACCATATTGTTACAACGCTGGGAACAAGGTGGAAGAAGGAAGGCATGAGCTGGTGTCGGAAGACAACGATGTTAGGGACTTGCCTGCGCTGCCTGTCTTTTGTACTTAATACAATGAAAGCACACGCAAACTAGTATAGAACAGGGTTACAATGCAAGTGAACATCAAAATGCAACGCAACAGAGTAAATTGCAAAATGTAAAAGAAGTTTCCAACGCAAGTGAAGAAAAAAAAATATATGCTGCACAACAGAATACGTTTCCGAAATAAGCACTAAAAGAGCATTTGAGTGCAAGTGAAGAAAAAAAAACTAACAAAAACGCAACACATCACAAAATAAACAAAAGAACTTAAACGACGAGACCATGTTACAGCACTATTTAACAGAAAATATGTACCTCAAGCTTCTGGCGAAATGTGTTAAGGTTATTATCAGAGGCGATATGATCGGGAAGATCATTCCACATACGGATGGCTTGTGGAAGTGCGGATGTGTTAAAAGCGTTCGTATTGCCAAAGATGCGCGTGAAGCTGAGGTGATTATATAGCCTGCGTGACGTGAAAAGGGGGCGTTCAAGGTGTAACGAGGCTATTTTATTGCTGTAGACGTACTTGTTCACCGTTACTTTTATCCTTGTGTCACATTTTAGTGGAGTCGCGGGGTACATCTCATGCGAGGCGGAGCTCCGAATCGGACGTAGCCTGGCCGTTACCACCATGCCGACTGGCAAAGAGGCTACAACGGCGACCACAATGGTGCCCACCATGCCAACCGTCATCTTGGCTCAGCCCTGCGACCCTGGCACGTTTACGGGTACCGACAACCTGGACGTCGAAGATTGGCTCCCGCTGTACGAGTGTGTCAGCAAAAGTAACAGGTGGGACCAGACCGTTATGTTAGCCAATCTGATCTTCTACTTGAAAGGCACGGCAAGGGTCTGGTTTCAGACACACGAAGAGGAGCTAACGAGTTGGGAGCAATGCAAGAAAAGCTCTGCGACCTTTTTGGGAGGACAGCTGGGCGACAACGAGCCGCAAAGGAGGAACTTGGCACTCGCGCCCAGACGTCAACCGTGACGTCATACGTGACGTATATTCAGGACGTCCTTGCCCTTTGCCGCAAGGTGGACGAGCGAATGCCGGAAGATGAAAAGGTGAATCATGTGCTGAAGGGCATAGCTGACGACGCCTCGTGTACAAGAACTGCACCAGCATCGACGACATCATAAGTGAATGCAGATGTTTCGAAGAAGCTAAAGGCCGTCGAATTGTCCATCAGTATACCCGTCTTCCAAATACAGCCGCTACATCACTGTGCAAAGACCATTCCGTGCCTCAGCCGACGACGTCCGAGAGCATTGTGCGCATCGTTCGCCGAGAGATAGAGGCTGCATCGCCGGTTAACTCCCAGACGTATGCCCCAAACGATTTTCGACCGACGGTTTCCCTCATCCAGTCCGTCGTTCGCGAAGAGCTGGCAAACCTTGGTGTTCCTCCGTTTGCCTCATCAACCGATTTGACGCCTTTACTACTGTCCCGGCTCCACGGAACCAGTACCCCTCACGGCCCTATCGTAACCCAATGGAATGGCGAACATCAGATGACAGGCCTATTTTCTTCAACTGCCGACGTGTTGGCCATATTTATCCTCACTGCTGCAACACCTGGACACCCTCAATTCGATCTGCGTTCCAACCATACCATCGCTCACCAGGTAGTCGCCCGCCGCCAGAAGAACCCACAGAGCCTTACCACCATGCTGGGCCTCGCCACCTACACGGCAGAGTCGTTCGCTTTCTCCTCGACGCCCCCTGCCTCGCCCAGCTACTATTCGCCGTTCTCAGTCGCCCATATACCGGCGCTCGTCGGGAAAACTGACAGGCACAGCTCCAAGGGGTGACACTGCTATATCGACCCGGACTAAAATTCCTCTGCTGACCCTGCCGACGGATAGAAATTTACTTCAGGTATATGTGGATGGTGTCCTTGTAATGGCTTTGATTGATACCGGTGCGCACATCTCTGTCATGAGTGACCATCTTCATCGACGCCTGACTAAAGTCATCACACCTGCTGCATCCTGTGTTGTGTGTGTCGCCGATGGCAGAACGCCGGCCGTCATAGGAATGTGCGCTGCTCGTGTCAGTGTCGCCAGCTGTCAGACCTCTGTTCTTTTCACTATTCTTGAAGAATGTCCCCACGTCGTTATTTTGGGTCTCGATTTTCTATCAGCGCATACGGCATTGATTGATTGCTCCGCGGGACTTGTTCAGCTCGATTTGCCCTGCTCTTCTGACCCTCCTGAGGAAGTTTCCAGCAGATTGTGTTCTACCGAGCACATTCGTCTTGCCCCTCAAGCTATGACGTGTGTCATTCTTTGGAGCTACAGTTGGAACAATGGAGCTACAGCTGCTACAGATACTAGCACCTAGGTCTCGCCATGTAGGCAGCAGTAGCGTTGCAGCAGTGAAGGCGGCCAGCATGGCCTTCGTGATTGGAGATCACACAATATTTTGCTATTGTAGTAGTTTTGGTGCTCAATCTTGAGCACCTGGGATCTATGGCACTGATGCAACAATAACTAACGGGTGCCATAATTTTTCACCCTTACGGTGTGACGCCCGAGTCATACCCATTACAAAAAGCACCACTTGGTTATCATTTTAATCAGTTGCTCGTGGGAGAAGTCGCAGTGCTTCCGCTTCCAGCTTCCAGTCGCCATTTCGCTTTTTGTATGGTTCAGGCGTGCTGTGATCGTTTGTGTGTTTGTCCCTAGCATGCCTCGCCGTGGAGCTTGCAATGCCAGCAATGTCCCTACAATGTTGCGTAAAAGTTATTCAGAGGCTGACTGCAGTTACCCAGCAATGCTGCTGGCCGAAGTAGCCGAAGTTTTTGACAGCGTGTCGAAGGACGAGGCCTTTGACCACAGAACTGGGGTGCGTACAAAAGCACCCGTGTGCGCCGCCACGCAATGAGGGATGTGGCCACTCCCCACGGTGACGAAGGCAGTGCCATTTGTTAGTGTGAACTTTTTTTTTATAGATCGTAAGCATAGAATAAAGTATAAATGCCTATATAATATAAAGACTTCGATTTTCAAGAATAGATATGGTGCATTTAATAACAGCCAACAAGCGTGCATTCATTTGTAGTACCAAGGCTTTGCCACAAAATGGTGGAACTTAGATTTTTTGAGACTTTCTGTGCCAATTTAAAATTCGAATTCCTACTCAAATCACAAACCGCATGCTTTATTCTATCACTATAAATAATGCCTTTTCATTTCCACCAATATCTCACGACATGGTCCAGGTGGTTGTAGGCCCTTTTAACATTTCACTAGGAACACCGGCATTTAGTGCGACCTTGCAGCGTGCCAACAGAACAAAGAGAGGAATGTCTCGCTAAAGAGGTACCATCGCATACATAAAGTTTTTCTTGATTGACTGATGACTAGACTGCTGACGAGCTGAATGACTCATTGACCCCAAAAGTTTGAAGTGCACTCTCAACAGAGCTTCCTTGCTGTCCTTGGGTTACGTACCTCAACTCGTAGGTGATGTTGGCCAAAATGCGGGCACCACTGGCACCCACGGGATGGCCGAGTGCGACAGCTCCGCCATTAACGTTGGTCTTCTCTGGGTCCACACCCAGTTCTCTCTCGACGGCAAGGAATTGGGACGCGAATGCCTCGTTCACCTACCGTGAAAAAAAAGATGAAAATTTAAAGACCCTTGCTGCAACTTAAAAAGTCACTAAATTCTATAAGTTCTTGGTCACTTCAATGGCAACTGTGTTTTTGGAGCCTCAGCAACATTTTTAGTGAGGTAAATATACAGCAAATTTGCTTGGTAAAATTCCTTGAATTGTTAAGTGCAATGTCTTGCCTGTATTTTATCTCAAGGGGTATTTACGTGCCCCTATATCTGCCACTGCTTCTAAAGAAATACTGAAGAGCTTATTAGTGAGCCAGCTGGGAGCACTGAAATTAAATTAAAATGAAATTCTGGGGTATTACGTGCCAAAACCACAATATGATTATGAGGCATGTTGTAGTGGGGGATTCCAGATCAATCTTGAGCACCTGGGATTCTTTAAAGCATCAATACTGGTTTTCTAGGCAAAGCACATGTTAAGATTTGATACCTTTTAGAAAATTGGTGGTTGTTTTCCCTTTCCACATTCTACAGTTTAAGAAATGATAAGTAAGACATCTGGGACATGCCCCCTTAGCATAAAAAAAGGACAGAATACTAAAAAAGGATGAAGTGTCTGGGTCCGCAACCTGCCGACCTTGCCCACAAAAAAGTTACAGGACACTGCTTTGACTTCATATCAAAGAAACAAACATACAGCAACATCTCATATGTGACATAACAGGAAGTTTAAAAAATAATGGGCCCAAGTGGTTTTGCATACCCAACCCAAAGTTCTTCTGTATGCCTTTTGTGTTCCCAGCTGATAGGCCCCTAACTTTGGGTCCATTATTTCTGAAACTTTTCGATATGTGGGCTGATATGTCAAAGCTACATCTTAGCTATGGGAGGAAGGCATCCTGGAGGGTTCTGGATTATTTCTGATCCAAGTACATTGCTCACCAATTACCTGGAATTGGTGGGAATCACCTTAATGTCCATATAAGTGGAAGTCCGAATAAACAGATTCATGAAAAAAAAAAAAAAACTGTCTTTATCCCTCAAATGGCAAGAAACACATGCTAGTTTGATGCTGTATACAGTAAAGCTAAGTAGCCATCATAAACGGCCAACGAATGCACCACGGTTTCCAAATTCGACAATGCGTATTCGACAGACTTTTAAATGACGTGTCCCACTACTCACGTCGATCAAATCCAAGTCCTGGAGCTTGACCCCGGTCTTTTCACATAGCTGCCGAATGGCTGGGACTGGCCCGATGCCCATGATCGTGGGGTCGACACCTGCAGTGAAGTTGTGATTCGGCCATGTGCGAGCTTAACGCAGCCCACTCAAACGTCTCGTGAGTCATTCACATTGAATCTGTTAACAAGGCCCTTCACAACACACAGTGGTGTGCTGTGCACCTCTCACCCATGCAACTAGCATTTGAAACTGTCATGCAAGTTTCTGTACTAGTTTTCGCAGCTTTCACATCACCAACATACAGGAACGCTGCACAGCAAATGAACACGTCCTGCGTGAATTTCGTAGCGGATGACATTGCACAGGGGTGCATTCCTCCTAAGAGACTACCCTTGCTACCAACCACGAGAGAGACCACAGACTGTAAAAGTCCTTCTCACCCACGTAGCTGTAGCCCACTATCCTCGCCAATGGCTTCAGGTTGTGTTTCTTGACGGCGTCTTCACTGGCAACAACAACAGCACCTGCTCCATCACAGATCCCCTGCAAGCAATCAGTTTGCAGTGGTTGGGTTAGTTTGACTGATTGGAGCGTGTCATCCTCTTTGGTATCTTGAGGTTAGCATCAGTGATTTATGCCACTTACAGCGCAGCACACACACAAGGAAGCTGACTACACGCATATGTGCAAAGAAACAATTGCTTCGAAACCTGTTATTGGTTCAATTGGTATGAAACACATTTGAGGGAAAAAAAAAGCAAGCACACAAGGAAACATAACAAATGTGAGCGAACACTAGGAACTCTTTATATTTAGAGGGACAAAAAACTATATGCCTTTTTAACGCATTTGCAGCAACCACATCATGATATACTGACAAAATCAAACTGACTAGGATATCCTGCGTGGTTCTCATGAATTATTATGTACTAACTGTGTAAAGCTAGAAAGAGAACAACCCAAGAAACGACACAGAAGGAAGTTCAAATGCAAGATTCCAACTGGTCTGTTGAAGACAAAAGCTGAACGTAAAACTGCGTATATGCAAATTAGGTTCAACTGCACATGCACACAAGGGTTCACACAATTTATTAAAGCAGCAACTTGTCATCTAAGAAAGATACCGCTGTGCTAAACAGCGATATAGTACAGTCGAGTCCCGCTACAACGAAATTCAAGGGACACATGAAAAATTTTGTTGTGGCGGAATTTCGTTGACGCGAAATTGGTATGTATATACGTACACCAAATGGCAAAGCTGCGAACAAAACCAAAACTACCGTCTGGGAAATCTTCGTGATGGCAAAGGTTGAGACGTACCAAAGGCAGTCGATAAAGTGTCAACTTCACGAGACAATGCATTTTGCGCCGCTGTTACAGCATTGTTTGTACATTGCGGCCAACGCCTAACTCAATGCGCGTGCCCGGCCGATCGCTAAACACTCATTTTGCAGCACCATGCACCGTCGCAATGACGCTCACAATTTCATTGCATATTTATTACAAAGTCGGCAAGCTTGCGCTTACCGGAAGCTTTAGTTCTGGATGTCGGTCTGCCTGGATTTCTTACGCTTCACGGCAAGCAAAGGCATTACGCGAGTCTCACAGTCCGTTAAAAGAGCCATCGCAATGTCATTGTCGTGGGCTCCGATAATTTTTCTGGTGAAGTGAAAAAGATCTATCACTTTCAAAGCAGTCACCGGAGTCAGTGTGTCTAGCACATTGTCGTTTTCCCCAGACAACGAGACGTTAGCATCTTGTTGACTACAGCAGCTGCGGCACGGCCGCTTGGGCTCTATCTTGAAAGCAATCTGCGACGTGCACAAAGTGAGCGCCTGCACGGGCCTCATCTTCAAAGGGATCTGCGATGTGGGCAAAGTGCAACTAGTGCCAGTAGAATCATGTGCGCTGTGCTTTCGACGTTTAGTTCCCGGTCAAGCGAGAGACGGCACGGAGGTCAATTCGCTCGCGCCTTCTCACTCCAGCGTGTTGACACTCGAGTTTCCGCGGTCATCGAGTGACATGTGTTCATGTTTACCTGCGCGCGCAACACCGTGCTCAGTAATTTGGTTAGCGAGCAGCGTTTTCTGCCTCAGCGATCATATGAGCCTTCTCCTCGAGAGAGAGAAATTTACGCTTCTTTGTTGGTGTAGCCATTTGGACCGGACACAGACCAGAGAAAACGGCAGCGATTGCAGTTGTGCGGTGATCCCCTGCAGTCTTGCACAGGTGCGTGATGACCACGCGTGGCTATGAACTGCAGTGGTTTAAATCGGTACTTTGAATTTGATTTCGTTCTCAAAAACCTCATTCAAGCGGACATACGACCGCCACAACTTTGAAAGGGCCTTCTAATTTGAATAGTCTGCAGTTCAAATTTTAATTCAGTCCCAGTTTCATTCTCGAAAAGCTCGTTGAAATGGTAATACCGAATGAAACGCCTTCGTTATCAAGAGACTTTTTTGTATTACTTTCTATGGGCAGCTGACGGGGAATTGGAAAATCTTCATTGTGGCGGAAAGTTCGTTGTAGCGGTATTCGTTGTAGGGGGATTCGACTGTAGCATCAGCCACACAGGCGCTTCCTCTTTCCTTAACATAATAGGTTTCCAACGCTTCCATATAAAAAAAGTAAACGTGTGCATTAGCAATATTCTATTAAGTACATATATCACTGTTCAGCACAGAACTTCCTGGAACTACAAGTTCAAGAAATATACTTGTAGACTTCTTGGCACAGGCTTTACTCAACAAAAGATAAAAAGCAAAACAGATGTTTTGCCACCTGTGCTGGACACCATCATACATGAATGGTCTAAAAGAGTGAATACATCCTACTTATCTACGAAGCAGCTGCAAACATTTTGGCAGGGAGCCGCAGTCAGGATTGCATGCCGACTAATCTCAATAAATAAACCATGATTCGAATTTTATCTGGCCTTACTGCTCCCGGGCCAACGGTATCACGCTACCAAAATCAAACATGTGTCCTTTTATCAAGTAGTGATCCACTAGTTCTATCTTTGCAAGTGTGTCATGCGTTGCCTTCATGATGTCTCTCGTGTGCTTGTCGAGACGAGTACCATGTCGCCGCCCAATCTCAACAATGTAGCTGGTGTTGCAGTCCGAGCAGTCCACCTTGTAGAATACACTACTTCATTCGTACAGCAGCCTGCGGTCCTTAGGCTTTCGAAACGTGTTTGCCAGTCTATACCATATTTTCTCACATATAACCTGAACAAAAATTGGAAAAAATTGCTTAAAAAGTGGGGGTGCGGGTTATCTGTGAAGATTCGCGAAGGGAGGGGGTGGGGGTCGGTTTCACGGCAATGCGCGACCTGCCGTGCAGAGTCCATGTTGTCCGCATGCCTACTGACATCGACGTGTGTTAAGCCAATAAGAGGCCAACACAGGTTATAGCCAGATCCACAGCCAAAGTCTGATTAGATATTTTTCGCACGCTTTTCGCATGAGTCAGGTGCCGTTTCTTGCAAGCCCAGTTTGCACATTTGGCCAGCCTTGTTTAGGCATAACGAAAGTGTCTTGGCGGCAGCAGTCTTTCACAGTGAAAGAGAAACTGAAGATCGTAGCCGCTGCTGAAAAAATCGGCAACAGAGCTGCTGCGAGATGGTTCCGAAGACAATTACGTCATTGAGAGCGGCGATGAAGCCTCGGATGGCAGCAGTGAATCGGACGACAGCACTGACAATGTTGCGGCAGTCGTTTAGAAATAAATTTGTTTTGAAAATGAAATGATGACTGCGCGTAGTTGTAACTTCCTAGTCCTCATTTTTTTCGGATATGCGTGCGGGTTATATGCAAGGGCAGGTTATACGCGCCAAAATACGGTACATGGGTTTAAATACAGTTCAAACGCCTAACAACCGCAAAGCCAGCTAATAGCTGGCTTTGCGGTTGTTAGGCGTTTGAACTGTATTTAAACCCGAACATACAGTATGCACACGAATGAAGCCAGTGCAAAGAAGTTTACAAGTAGGAGTCCCCCTGGCTTTCGGAACAGTTTTTTTCAAGTTCAAGAAACTTGTTGAACCAACCGAAGCATTGCCGGCTGTGACTGTGCCATCCTTCTTGAACAGGGCAGGCAGCTTGGCAAGGCTTTCCACCGTCGAGTCGGGTCTGGGATGCTCGTCAGTATCGAACAGCACCTCCTTTCCCTTCACTTTGATTGTAATTGGCACTATTTCCTCTTTGAACCGACCGGCCTTGTTTGCTGCACATACACAGAGCACAACATGTATACGCTGCCATCCAACCTTTACTTGGCAAACTGCAGAAACTATAGAGTCGCACTTGCTTACAATGAACTCAATTATTCCATGAAAAGTGGTCTCTATATATCAGTGGTTCATCATAGGTCTATTTGATTCGCCTGCATCACCCGAACCAGTCACGAAGTGCTGCACCCTGCCATTCAGAACAGTGGTGCAGAAATGGTGCCCTCTGAACCATGCCATTCATTTCAAAAGATGCAGGAAAGGTGAAAGGGCAGCTTAATGATCTTTATGCATACTGCCTACTGACAGTGCTGACTTGGTGTATACTATGTGCAGGGATGAAACAGCAGCACAGCAGACGACACAGCACATGGGCAGAAGCACCGCTGAAACTCGCTTATGCGCATCTGCTATGTCTACCCAACGTGGGGTATGTTTATGCCTCAGAAGCCGACCATGCCTGTGGTTCGGGACCTTTCAAACTTACGCAGATACTGCACATTAGATGGACAAAACAGAATGCCTGCACCATGTCTGCACCGTGGCATTTGTTTAGAGTGTCGCGTGGTGCTTGCACCGCTGAAGTCGAGCTGCACCATTTCTGAACTTCTCATGCCCGCTGTAAACTGGTTCACAGTGGTGCAGGTAAATTGAATGGACCTCATATTGACGCGAGATAGGCTGGCACCTGCGGCCGCCGGCCGCTGCAACGAGAACGACGAAGTGTGTTCTGAAGCGCGCGCTCTCTGAGTGTCAGCCTATGTTGCAAAGAACATCGTTTTTCCAAGGTCTCGATTGCTATCTTCGTGACATTTTCTGGTGGAGGTGCTGGGTAAATGATACGATCGCCTGAGACGCAGCGTACTCCTGCCTCGTCGCCAGTGCGTAGTCCGACAGAGCTCACCCCGGTACACGTCCGTACCAGCCGTCGTCTTCAGGGGCTCCAGCCACAGCACGGTCTGCTACCTGATCCTACCAGGACAATGCACCAACCATCTACTGCTGCGCTTGCCGCGCCGACACAGGTCCTTTTGCATCAGCCGCAAACACCCAATGTGTTCCACGGAGGTGCTCTTGAAGACGTCGAAGACTGGCTCGACCACTTCGAAAGGGTAGCCGAATTCAACGATTGGTCCCAAGAGCGCAAGCTGCGTTATGTGTACTTCGCTCTCGGGGATTCCGCAAAGACGTGGTTCGAAAACCACGAGACGACACTGACATCGTGGGACGAATTTCGTCGGCAGTTAGTTGCCGCCTACACCAGCGCCGACAGAAAGGAGAGAGCGGAGTTGGCGATGCAGGCAAGGATTCAAGCCCCTAATGAGAGCGTCACGACATACATTGAAGATATGGCTCGGCTCTTCAGACGTGCAGACGCTTCAATGCCCGAAGACAAAAAAGTTCGACACCTAATGCGAGGCGTAAAGCAGGAAATCTTTGCCGGCCTTATCCGCAACCCACCGACTACGCTTGCGGCCTTTCTCGCTGAAGCCACTGCAATGGAAAGGGCACTACTACAGCGCGCCAGGCAGTACAATCGAAACGTGACTTCAATTTCGAGTGGCGTCCCTAACGTGACACTGGGAAGCGACGTCAGCGACCTGAGAGAATTAATGAGTGCGGTCATAAGAGAAGAACTCCAAAAAATGCAGGCGGTCGAGCCCCCGGTCGCGCGACTTTCTGTGGCGGAGATGGTGCGAGACGAAATCAGGCAAGCCATCCAAGTTCCTGAACGCTTCGGGGCACCACAACCGCAGGAGCAAGTTAGGATGACATATGCGGAAGCCGTACGACGTCCGTCACTGTACAATACATCAAACGTCGTGCGCACCACGGAACAGACAGAAGTCGGGTTCAGCCGTCGTAATGCGCCGTTTATCAACGAGTCCAGGCCAAGAAAGAGTGATGTCTGGCGCGCTCCTGACCACAGTCCGCTCTGTTTTCATTGCGGCGAAGCCGGCCATATCTACAGGACGTGTCCCTACCGACGCGTGGGTCTCCGTGGGTTCTCTCCGAATGCGCCGCGTCCACGACCTGGTGAGCGTCCGGTGGAAATCGAGAGCTTCCTGGCGAGTCGTCCCAATTTCTTCGAACAGCCAAGGCACGAGCCTCGCTCGTCGTCACCGGCTCCATCACGATACCGGTCGCCAAGTCCTGCCTTCCGTTGAGACGCCCCTAGGCGCCGTTCGCCCAGCCCTGCAAACCGGGAAAACTGAGTTCAGCGACCTCCGGAGGTGAGGCCGCTGACGCCGAATGTACCGAATATCCTCCATTACGGCGCAAGCGACGACAGCGACGACAACAGACCGACATTCAAACGCACTCAGGGGATCCAAGGCACGTCGTAACATCGGATATACCAGTCAGCATAGACGACGAAGAAGTCACAGCTTTAGTCGACACTGGCGCGGACACCTCTGTTATGAGCCGAGAACTTGCCGCTAAACTGAAAAAAGTTTACACGCAGTGGACTGGGTCGCAGGTCCGTACTGCCGGAGGACACCTCTTAAAGCCCGTGGGCAGGTGTACAGCACGAGTGAATATTCGCGGCTTTACGTACGTCGGAGATTTCGTTATCCTGCCGAGTTGTTCGCGAGAGTTGATCCTTGGGATGGACTTCCTGCAGGCTAATGGAGCCATCATTAATTTGCAAGAGTCGCGGGTAACGTTTTCGACAGCGCATGCCATAGCAAGCAACAAGTACGACAGTCATGACAACGCCTTGCGCATCGTCGACGACAACGTCACGTTACCGCCGAGGAGCAGCGTATTAACCCTTGTAACCTGCGACGCTTTCGACGACAGTGAGGGCATTGCTGAGGCAAATATTCTGCTGCTGCTCGAACGGTATATCTGCATAGCTCGAGGCCTTGTTCAGTTGCAGAGCAAGCGGTCACTAGTTCTTCTGACGAACTTCAGCAACGAGTTTCAGCACGTCCCTCAAGGCACGGCTGTCGCCTTCCTCAACCAAATTGCGGACTTCTCCGACGTCGGCACTTTAGAGGTGACTTCCCCAGACGTGACAGATGCTACCACGCTTTTCAGCCGCATTCACATTAATGCCGGTTTGTCGGAACAACAGAAGCAACGCATATTAGGCCTCGTGAGCGAATTCTCTAGCTGCTTCTCTACAGAATCTAAAGTTCAGCGCACCTCCGTTTCGAAACACCGTATTTTCACAGAGGAATCGGCGCGCCCAGTTCGTCAGCATCCATATCGCGTGTCGCCAATGGAAAGAGAGGCGATTAAACGCCAGGTTAAAGAAATGCTGGACGATGACGTGATTCAGCCTTCGACAAGCCCGTGGGCGTCCCCCGTTGTTCTGGTAAAAAAGAAGGACAATACACTGCGCTTCTGTGTCGACTACAGACGGCTTAACAAAGTCACCAAGCGCGATGTTTACCCTCTGCCAAGGATTGACGACGCCTTGGACCGTCTACGTCATGCCCAGTTCTTTACCTCGTTAGATCTTAAGTCAGGGTACTGGCAGATCGAAGTCGACGAGCGCGATCGCGAGAAAACTGCATTCGTGACACCTGACGGGCTATACGAATTTAAGGTCCTCCCATTCGGCCTGTGTTCCGCTCCCGCCACATTCCAGCGAATGATGGACACTGTACTCGCTGAACTGAAGTGGCAGACATGCCTCGTCTACCTGGACGACGTCGTTGTATTTTCAAGCACGTTCGATGAACACCTGGCTCGGCTGAAGAGCATTCTTGATGCTATCCGCAAGGCAAACCTCACCATCAAGCCTGAAAAATGCCACTTTGGGTTTCAGGAACTCAAGTTTCTGGGACACGTGGTTAGCCCCCAGGGCGTTCGGCCAGACCCTGAGAAGTTGGCTGCCGTTGCTGAGTTCCCTCGTCCCACAGATAAGAAGGCTGTTCAGAGGTCTTTAGGACTCTGCGCCTACTACCGTCGTTTCGTTGAAAGTTTCTCCAAAATAGCTGAGCCTTTGACGAGATTAACACGCCACGATGTGCCTTTTCTGTGGACGGAAGAACAAGAACAGGCTTTCACAGAATTACGCGAACGACTGCAAAAAGCTCCGGTGCTCGCGCATTTTGACGATGACGCTGAAACTGAAATCCACACGGACGCCAGCAACATTGGTCTCGGTGCCGTTCTTGTTCAGTGGCAAGACGGTACGGAACGTGTAATCGCTTACGCGAGCCGTAGTCTCACAAAGGCAGAGGCTAACTACTCGACCACTGAAAAGGAGTGTTTGGCAGTCGTTTGGGCCATCAGTAAATTTCGACCCTACCTGTATGGCCGGCCATTTCGAGCGGTCAGCGACCACCATTCACTTTGTTGGCTTGCCAATCTCAGGGATCCATCAGGCCGCCTCGCTCGTTGGAGCCTCCGCCTACAGGAGTATGACATAACTGTCGTCTACCGATCTGGACGAAAGCACAGCGACGCTGACTGCCTGTCACGTGCTCCGATTCCACTGACATCATCAGATTTGGAGCAAGATTTGCCGTTTCTTGGTGTCGTTGACACGGTGCGGATGGCTGACCTACAACGTGCGGACACAGACCTGC
Source organism: Dermacentor silvarum (assembly GCF_013339745.2). Lineage (NCBI taxonomy): Eukaryota > Metazoa > Arthropoda > Arachnida > Ixodida > Ixodidae > Dermacentor > Dermacentor silvarum. The sequence continues at coordinate 19,052,031 of NC_051164.1, read as the reverse complement.
TTGCTCTTATCCAGTATCTTCAAGGAGCTGACGTTGTTATCCCACGACTGCTATCACGAGGACTGACATCGTACTGCCTGCGGAACAATGTCCTTTATAAGAAAAACTTTGAAAACAGTCAGGAAACGTTCCTTCTCGTCGTCCCTACGGCATTGCGCCAAGAAGTCTTGCAGGCATGTCACGACGACCCCTGTGCTGGACACTTAGGTTTCACCAGAACACTAGCACGCATACGCCAGCGATACTACTGGCCACGGCTATTTTCGTCTGTTCAGCACTATGTGAAAACCTGTCGTGACTGCCAGAGGCGTAAAGTACCACCCGTCAAGCCCGCCGGTCTCCTCCAACCTCTGGACCCACCTCCAGCGCCGTTCCAACAAGTGGGCATGGATCTCCTAGGTCCATTCCCTACGTCATCTTCGGAAAACAAATGGATAATTGTCGCCACCGACTACCTAACCCGTTACGCCGAGACCAAAGCTGTACCCCGGGCAACTGCTGCTGAAGTCGCCAAGTTTTTCGTCCTCAACATTGTACTGCGCCATGGTGCACCCGCTGTCCTCATTACTGATCGCGGTGCAGCATTTACAGCTGATTTAATACAAGAGGTGGTCACGTTGACGCACAGCAACCATCGGAAAACCACGGCTTATCACCCCCAAACTAACGGATTGACAGAGCGCCTTAACAGAACACTGGCCGACATGCTCTCGATGTATGTTGATGTAGAGCACAAGACATGGGACGAAATTTTGCCATACGTGACATTTGCCTATAATACAGCTGTGCAGGAGACCACCCAGCTCACCCCATTTGAACTTGTCTATGGACGTCGCGTCACGACACCTTTAGACGCCATGCTTCCAGTAGGCGACGGCACCACGGCAAGCGAGGGCGCTGATGACTTTATCCAGAAAGCAGAAGAAGCTCGCCAGCTTGCTCGGAACCGCATCCGTAGCCAGCAGAGTACCGACGCCCGTCGTTACAACCAGAGCCGACGGAATGTCCAGTACAACCCCGGTGACCACGTGTGGGTGTGGACACCTGTCCGTCACCGTGGGCTCTCGGAGAAATTGTTGCGACGATACTTCGGACCATACGAGGTTGTGCGCCGGCTTAGCGATGTGAATTACGAGATCCTGCCCCAAAGTGTTGATCCTCGCTTGAGCCGACGACGTCCCCGCCCCGAAGTTGTACACGTAGTACGGATGAAGCCGTACTACACCCGCGAGTGAAGTGCACCTTTCAAACCCTTCGCCGTCCTACGCAGTGTTGTGTGGTTATCCTCAGTTTTCTGTGACCACATTTGCCATTAGAGCTGTCTTGCCCCTTATGAACTTTATTCTACCCAGCCGACCGGGACGGTCGCTTTTGGAAAGGGAGAAATGACGCGAGATAGGCTGGCACCTGCGGCCGCCGGCCGCTGGAACGAGAACGACGAAGTGTGTTCTGAAGCGCGCGCTCTCTGAGTGTCAGCCTATGTTGCAAAGAACATCGTTTTTCCAAGGTCTCGATTGCTATCTTCGTGACAATATGTGGACTCATCTTTCAAAACAACTCACAAGAGGATGCCTTGTGCGTTTCATGACGCTTCTAGTGCATCGTAGTTTCAATTGTCCCTCTACATGCTATCTTCGAGAGTGTCTCCTTTTCTCCACAGATGCTGACAGCTGCATGTACATCGCCGCAATGCGAAAGTCAGCAATTTGTAAAAGTTTGTTATTTTGTTTGTGCTTTTTGTTTGTACTTTCCTCACACTTATTTTTTTGTATGTTTGCTTCGACCTTGCTTTTTAGCACATAAATCTTTTATTATGGCCTGTCTCTATGTCCCCGTAGTGCCGTGTGTGCTGTTCAGACATGATGTACTATGGAGAAGCCACCGTGGCGGGCGGAGACAGCAGACGATAATCCCCTCTGGCACGCAAGGGATGCTGGGTAGCTACACATCCGGTTGCGCGGTCTGCAACAGCAACCCCTTGCCATACCTTTGCTCTAGGTGCAGGGCTTGTGTTCCAATTGCGGATTTGGAGGCATCGCTGCATGCCGTAGTGGCGTGCTCGCTCGTGGAGTCGGTTGCCCACTCCGACTCTGCCACTGGAATTCGACATTAGTCGTGCAGCAGCCCAAGTGCACACATCATTATACGTTTAATTTCTAAGATGAGTGCAGCACAGGTACTTGGGGAAGAAGGAATAGTCGAGACAGAGCGCTCAGTCTCCCAATCCATCTCCCATTCGCATTTCAAGTTTTAATGCTGCTATCTTTCACCAACCCAAAAGCATTCTTCTACAGTACACGTGTTCGGGTACAATACAGTACAAAGGCACAGTACAGTGAAGGGCACACACAAACAACTTTGGTGAAAAATTACGTCGCTGTACGCATACCTTCGGCCCATCGCTTCTGAGACCGCAGCGCGAAATTGTCCACATCCTGACGGCTGATCTTGTACTTGTCAGCCAAGTTTTCGGCGGTGATTGCCATGGGCAACTTGCAATACATGTCCGTCAGTGTGGCCAGCAAGGAGCATTCCATCTGTGCCGACAAAAACATAACAGGTTGTCAGGCTCGACTGGCACCAAGAGCACGTACAATCTCTTTGAAATTAAAAAAAAAAATTAAAAATTAAATTATGGGGTTTTACGTGCCAAAACTATGATCTGATTATGAGGCACGCCGTAGTGGGGGACTCCGGAAATTTGGACCACCTGGGGTTCTTCGAAATGAAAGGAAGCCACTTGGAATGCCAGTGTTTATCCAGGTACCATCTGTAACGTGCCGCATCTGTGCAACTCCTGTTATGAAAAATATTGGGAGGGTGAGGACTGTCCTTCTTTCCAGAGCTTTCGAACACAGTGTAGATATGGCGGTGGGCTAACTGGGCAGCAGAGCTTAACCCTTTCAGATGCCACTTTATCTTCTTGATTGAAAACTTACTTTCACCCCATTTCTTGCATCATCAGAATAATAGCAAATGTGTACAGCTGCAGAAAAGATTAAGAATTTTCAATTCTGTAGTGAGTTTTGTCAAGTTTAGAGAATGTGGACTCCATCCGAAAACTCACTACAGGAACATCAAATATGAGAGCATCAACTATTATGTGTATCGAAAAACTTGCAAAACATTAATCCAGCCGCTTGAAAATTATGCCTGGCGCATGACATTGTGAAAAACAATGAAAGAAGTGAACCCGCTAGATGCAACGACATACTGACACCAAGAAAGAACACCCAACCATCTAACTTCCCACTCATTTTACTGAAACATTTTGCACATGTTCTCCAAAATTGCAGCACAATTCCAATCATAAGCGTTTCAAGATATATGCGACCCATTTTAAATACTATTACTTTCATCACTGCGTTTTCCATTGATGCACTATCTTGGTGTACACAATTGTGTGCACAGCGTCTGAAAGGTTTAACACCATTAACTACCAACTTTCATATTGTTCCTCTACGTGGCTTTCCACTTTGACAGAAAAAGCGCGGCATGACAGGGCTGTACCTTGACTGGTGCGGTCACCAAGCTGGACTGGTGCGGTGACCACGGTGACTACTGAGCAAAAGCTTTGCGATTTGATTTGGGAGCTCTCGGCACCTACTCAGAAGTGCTGGACTGAAGAGTCATTTTTCAAACTACTTATTGCAGGAATAAATGAGGGGCATTACTGAAACGCGGTGATCACTTCAGCCGAGGAGCAGCAGTGCTCCGCACTCCGTGGAGTGCCAGGAAGCATATATGAACACAGGCGAGATGTACTAGTGTGTGATCTGTGGCTGCATTCTGTAACAGTTCACTTTGGAACTGGTTCGCTTTAGCTGTTATGTCACTTGGAGAAAAAGTGGAATGTTGCGGCGCAAGAGAGGTCAATCAACGTGCGGCGATCTGCCAGGAGTTATCTTTTGTTTGTACTTTAGGACGATATAGTAATTGAAGGATGTGGCTCGTACGACAAAAAATATTGCTTTGTAAAAATTTCTTGCGCACCTAATTTCCAGTAATGGCTGCGAGCTTGTACTGCGGACAGCTGCTGGTGGTCTAAAGTTACGTTGAGTTGTTTTATTTTTTTGTCGCTACGTAATGCACCATAAGTTAAGCAACCAAGGTGGTTCTCTTTGTTTGGGTGCAGGCCGTGGCTCTAATAGGATTCCATTCACATGAATTTCACGTGACTGGATTCCATTCACGTGAATTTCCCAAAACAAGGGCTTAGTGGGCTGTGTTGTTTAGGAACTTATCCTCAGATGCACAGCAGGAGATTCTGATTGATTGAGCATATGTCTAAAGGAAAGTATTTGGCGCCCATATATGCCTGAAAGGACAGCTTTAGTGCCGGTTTTAGGCACCCATAACAGCAATTTTTAGTGCTAAAACATATGCTCTCTAGTGATGATACTCAAGGAAACAAATGCAATATAAGTAACTTAGCTAGCCTTGTAAATAATTCACCAGTTCAATTTACATGTAACCCTGAAAAGCTAAAGTTAGACAGATGCAGAACTAGAGAACACAGATGTTAAGATCTAAATTACCAACCACACTAAACGAACTTGACTAATGCAGTGACATTTAGTATATATTAATACAGAAAGAATCAACAAATAGTTCAGCTTATTTTTTAAATAAATCAAGCGAGTAATTGTGCTACGTGCTATGTTACATTATACTGCCAGTTTCTCGTATCTTCTTTTTTTTCTGTAATGAACGAGAAGAAAGGGAACCAAGGTGCCCAATTGTACTAATCATGTCATAGGAAGCCAACAAACAGACAGCAAGGACATCATAGGGGAAATAACTTGTACTCACTAATTGAATTAAAGAAATGAAAAAGTGGATGAAAAAACAACTTGCCGCAGGTGGGGAACGATCCCACATTTTGCATTAGATCACGTACTAGTGATGCCTGCGGCAGAAATGATGTTACACATCCACCGCCAAGGTTTGTGAGTGGTGGCACTGGCTAACACTTCCAGGGTTAATTCTAGTAGTAAAAACATAAATAACCCAGAAAGTAGATGGGAAAATGGCGCTGCGGTAGTTCAATGGCAAGAGCAATGCATGCGTAATGCGAAGACGTTGGATCATTCCCCACCTGTGGCAAGTTGTTTTTATTGCGATAGCAATTATATGGTACTCCAAGCAGATTTCTGCCGTCGGCATCAGCGTCGCTGTGAGGTTCCGTCCAACGGCGATGAAATCGTCGCCGCGTGCCGTATGCTGTATGTGCGAGTGAAAGCGCGTGAGGGATGCGCACTTTCACAGGGAGCGAACGCAAGGCGGAGAGCAAACGCGACTTCTTTCGTTGCGTGAAAGGCCATGGGGGGACGGGAGGGAGGGAGGGGAGGCGACGTTGAGCTGCAGCACCAAATGCGTATTCATATAAAAACATTGCGAGGCGAGAAGGTGGTGAATACTTCCGACACTGCTCGACAAGTTTCCCGTTCTGATCTCGTAGAAAACCTCCGGGCCACCCCCAGAGGCACCGGCAACAGTCACCAACGCCGCACGCATTCGGTGCGAACGCGGGAAAAACGCCAACGGCGTCGACAACAGTTCTGCACGTTGCTGGTGCATGTCCAAGTTTATGCAGCTGATAAAACTACTTTTCTTACTCCGTATTGCTCTCTACTAATTTGCTATCGCAATTGATGCTTCAACTTTCGGGTGAAATAGCGACATTTTTTTCATCCACTTTAATTTCCATTAATTTATCATTTCTTTCATTCAATTAGTGAGTACAAGTTATTTCCTCTATGTTGTCCTTGGTGTCTATGTTTGTTGACTTCTTATGATATTCTTTATCTGTAGGCTTTTTTACTGTAGCTTAGTGCTGCGATCAACCACATATTGTTTTCTCTTTGCATAACTTTTTTTGTTACTATCAGTTATGTATGCTGTGTAGTATGCCGTGTCGTACCATGTATATTGTACTTGTAATTTCATTTCGAGTGAGTTCTTGCTACTGGTTTTTATGGCTTCCACTGAAGGAGACCAGGCCAGTCAAGCTGCTTTAAGCTTTTTGCCCCCAGTTTTCTCGTATAAGATATTTTCATGCATCATACAAATTAAAAAAAAAAGAAAGAAAGAGAGAAAAAAAAGAGGAAAGAAGAATGCAAAATTTGCAAGAGTTGCCATTGAGCTGATGAAAGTTGACACTTGCTGTTTTGCTTCGTGTTATGCAAGCTATGACAGATGGCCTGGTATACACAAGAGTGATCCTGTGCATGAGAAGCACAATGCAAAACCTTTCTGTAAAAGTGAAACGAAGATGTACAGATGAACAGTGCAAGGATGGTCATGTATACTGTAGAAATCTCAGTAAATGGAAACAGCCTCAATGGAAATGCCACCTAAAGAAACAACAGCCTCTAAATCTGTTGGATTTGCATTTGGAAAACGGAAAAAAATGCTTTTGTTAATTAGAACCAAATTTGTGCAACTCTGTAAGCGGAACCACAGAAGCAAGTGCTAAGGAACTTTTTTTTTCAGAAAGGCAGGATCTGAAATATATTTTTTATGACACCCATCTCTTATCCAGAAAGCCCTCCTTAAAAAGCGGCGATAACCTGGACAGCTTCGCGGCACCGCCACTTGCCTCCACAGACAACCAAAATAAGGACAACTGAAATTTCAGGTGCTAACAGCGTGCCCTTCTATAATTTGGACTTGCCCTGCACGACCGAAAGTTATTTGGCTACAGACTGGAGCAGTAAGAGCTATGTTTTTTGCTTTGATATGTTGTCGGCGCCTCTTTGAAACTAGCGAAGCATAGTCAAATGCAGCAGCTGTTGAGAGTGCCTGAACCACGGGACAAACTAGCTGCTACATTCCCTTCTTTATGCTTAACATATCCAGCAGTGCTCGGAGGGTGGACGACATCTCTCTTACTAACGGAACTCCTGTTAATCGGAACATATTTCTCCGGCCCATTGAGGTTTCCTTTAAAGAGATTCTAGTGCATGTGCATAACTCACAATTTTTTTGTAAAACGCGTTATCCGACTTGTAAAATTCGAGTAAAAATCTGTGGCCCCTAGGAGTCTGAATTACCGTGAGTCAACTGCACTTTGCCAACTTCACTAATTATAATTAACGAATCTGGAAGCGTGACGGAATTCTTACCTCAGGCTGCAGTCCAAACTTGATACCAAACCTGGCATCCCTGACGATGAAGGGACTCAAGCTCATGTTTTCACTCCCAAAGGTCAGCGCAATCTCTGCATTTCCAAGGAGGATGTCCTGCGTGAAAGGAGGCCAAGCTAAAGCTTCTGCCAAGCCATTGCGCATAAAAAGCACTGGGAAGCAAAATGTAATGCAGCCGTCCCATCTTGTGTTTCTCTTGTATTACGTCACCATGTCGACGAAATGCCATGAACTGGATACAACTGCTGCCATATTTATAACTTGAAAAATGAAGACACATCTATATCAGCTTAACTTCAACAAACACAGGCTTTAAAGGGACTGACAAACGATAGTTAAGGACCTAGTTTTTTATGGCGCAATGCAAAGCTCACCCTCGGTAGTGTTTGCACCTGCAGAAGTTACTTCCAAACACTGAGAAGTAACAATGCTGCCAATAGCCCGCCTCACAAATCGTGAAAGCCGCCCATTGTTCTGCTTTCACAGGAGTGAGTGAAACTGTGGTTAACCCACCTACATTCTGACCTTTTCAACCACTTTTGAAAATAAGAAGCTGGTACTGTAAGTTTGTGTTGTTGTAAAGACCTGTCTTATATTTGTACCGCGTTTTTCCCCCAAGTACAAGCCTACACCATGACTGGCTGGCCCCCGTCGTCGTTATTCAGTCAATTGACGAGCCAAGCCAACTCATCGAAAACGAAGGTGAAGGCAGCGGCACTTTTCTGCTCACTACAAACGAAGGCTTACCTGCACATTGTAAGTTAGAAAAAACTTATAATAGAAAGAATGTTACTGCATTTCAATATTAATAAAAAGACCAGGAACCGCATACACTGATAGAAGGTCACGTGATAGACCTATTATGCATCCATATTTTTGCTACAGGGGGCACCTAAAGTTCCAGACATTTCGTGATGAATTAAAAATATAAATCCCCGTTCCATGAGAAAAACATGGCTCATTTTAACCAATACGATAGGCAATCTTTACATCAGCAGGGTTATCTCAATTCATCTTCTGAGCGGTTGTCTGCTCCTTTAAGAGGAAAACATGAAAAGCTTTGGGAGGAAGATGCACAAGGCTATTCTTTGAATCAGCGCGGAAAACGATGGCAACACAAAAAAAGGAAGGACACCTCTTTGTGTTTCTGTTATCTTCCGTGCTGATTCAAACAATGCATCAATTCCAACTCGCCTGGCTTTCCACCTGACTGCATAAGGCTAACACACTCAAGGCACCTACCAGAAACCTCTGGTGTGATTGGCTGCAAAAATAAACACAGACCACACAAGGAAACATGAACTGCGCTCGTGTTGTCCATGTTTCCTTGTGTGTTCTCTGTTTGGTTGTGCAGTCAATGATGTCAACATAAACGCACCAACTTGCTCTCCAAGATGTCCCAGAGACTGAAGTCTCCAGCACTATCCACATAAGCAAAAAGGCACTTAAGGCAACTTTGGTGTAAGTACGATGATGACAGTATTCGTGTCTGAAGGTTGAATGTACATCACCACGGAGGCTCTAAGAGAAACCAAAGTGGAAGGCTGCGGATCATCTTTGAAAGGCTGCCATATCAACCTCCCGGTAAATAATATTTTGTGATTGCATGAAGCAATCGAGGGGTGGCTGGCACGCGTGTCACCATACTTTATTATTCTATGCACCTCTGCTATTTCACTTGTTAATCTTTCGTTGTGCCTGTAGGTAACTTAGTGTAAGTGTTACAGCACCTAGTGAAACATTTTTGGTTGAGAAATTGTGCCATCTGATGAAAAATCTCTTGATATAGGATTTTGATTACAAGTCATGTATGCACAGGCGTGGGTGGAAAGGAGTGACATTGTGGTGTATATAAGCTGCTGTTTACATGCAATAAATTCAGTTAATAGTCAGCAGATGTCCCTTGCCCAGAAGTGGTGCTCTAAAGGATTTAAGACCGATGACTTAATTCGCACAAGGTGCATTATAAAACCTTTTTGCAGGAAAATATTCATAACGAGGTGCCCTTTAATACCAGGCGCACATGCCTGTTAACCCGTGCACCTTAATTCATAAAAATCCCGCAGATATGACAAGGTGAGGGGGGGATGGGATTACAAGCATTCTTTATGATTTTCCCTGAGCACACACCTTTTGCAGGATAGATAAGGCCTTACTAATTATTTAACTTCAGACACAGCACACAGACCACCTACAGAATGGTTTTAGATCTTGACTTTTTCAGTAGAACTGTTGTTGCCAATTTCACCTGCTTCATGATCTTGTCTGAACAAACTTGTTCAAAGCAAGTACCGCTCTAGCATATGGAGCCTTGCACTGTCCCAAGAGGGTGGTGCAATGGTGTAGCGGAACGTCTTTACGACAAGAAAATATTATTAGGACACAGTGCTGCAGAGGTTTACCCGATGCACAAAAGCGACACTAATGACGAAGCGCTTCTAACCACTGTTTCTTTTTTCATAAGAACAGAAGGGAAGTGGATACATGCACAAAAATGCCCACATGCAGAGAACTATGCACAGAAAATGAAAAAAATTCACTGATGATGACAACACTCCCTAATGCAAAATTTGAGCGCAGTTGTATACGTGCTTTCATTTCGCGTTATATTGGCTGGCGTGGACAATCTGTTTCGTGCGGCACGTTGCAAACGGAACGAAGTGTGGGTGTGATTCACAGCAGCTGCAGCCGACAGACCTCCCAGACGTCGCATGCTACTCTGGTGCCATCTCGTAGCCATCGTCGCTGTACTACGCTTTTCATCTCACCCTTTCGCCATACCCGCCTCTGTTTTCCGCCTCATGGTTCCACTGCACCCCTATTTCTCCGCTTTCCTCCTCGCATCTTTCATCCCCCGTAGCGCTCCGCATTCACTCTTTCATCCTTTTCTGTAATCGTTGCCTCGGTTACACTGATGTTTGCCGCAGGAACGGGAGCCTAAGAGCTGCGCTCTAAAACTTAGAAGGCGCGAAACAATGTTTGAAGGATTGTGGAACGTGAAATATGATTTACACATTTGACCTTATCGGTTAACACTTCACCTTGACTTCCACTTTTGTAACCAACTAACTATATGTACGTGTATACCTGGTTTACGAAATGCTAAACCAGTTGTTACAAGCGCTTCCTCAATCATACTCGTGTTCCTATCATGCACCTAGTAAACGTATGCAGTGTTGGATCCCAATAATGCTACTCCAACTAGTGCCAATGCAAGCCTTAATCAACAAAAAACTAGGCAGGAACTTACTACAAGTATTCTATAGCATACTTAGATGGTGACAATTGACATGTCTCGACAGCTGAGTGCGTGCGTGTTGCAGGCGACCTTGCACACTCATTTCTCGAAGTGACGTGTCCATACTTTAAATCTTTTACAAACTTGCGAATTTGTGCACACTGTGACGCGTTCGCATAAGCTCAACACACCTGGAGTTTTCCGTTAGATACCTCCAAAGTCGGTTAATTCCACCTATAATGCTATAAAGGAACGTGTGACCAATGGTAAGATCAAACCTCTGCCTTCTAGCACAGCCACCATATGCTCTAACCATTAGGCCATGACCGCATGCATGCTTCTCTCGTGCAAAAGTCAGTTACCTCTTTGAGATGTTTGGGCACATGCATCATGTGTCAGTTTCTTGCATTCTTTCCTCGTGACAGCTAGCACTTTGAGACACTGGGTTACACTGCACTGCCTTTGGGATAAGCCCAAATTCTTTTGCGAGAGGGATACTTAGGAAGTGGGTAACGTCCGCCTATAATGCTATCGCATTAAAACATACAGCTGCTTGGTTCTAATGAAACCAAGATTGGCTTTGGAGCCTTGTTTGAGAGGGGCTTGCTGAAACAGCGTTTTACCTGCACGCCACTCACGGCTGCCTGGAAGCCAGAGCCGCAGAGCCGGTTGACATTGAGCGACGGTGTTTTCTGCGGCAGACCGCAGTGCAGGGCCACGTGCCTTGAGCAATACGGAGTGTCTTTCGCAGCAACCTAAACGGAATAATAACAGAGAAAGCGGGAAAACGAAAAATCATAGATTTATTATGGGCTGGTTACAATCAGCTTGCCATTTCCTGCAGGCCCATCTTCGTTATGAGAAAGCTATACCTCGGAATCTCCTACTTAAACACACAAGAACAGAAAAATTGTTTTGCTCAACATCCACTGCAACAAGGTCTGTTACATTTAAAAGAAAGAGTTAAGGTCGGCCATCTTTCATTCAAATTGGTTTAACTATTGCATGAGAAAAATTCTGCATTTTACATTTTGCATTTGAAGAGGGGAATTGAAGTTGGCTCCGAGATAAAACTTTAAAGGCATCCACACAACTGAAAATGTGAATTTATAGCAAAGAACCAGGACAACATAAAAGAACTGCAGCTTGACTAAGCTCAAATCGCGACAAGGAGCAGCAGGATCTAGCATTCTGAGCACTCATTAGCATACTATGTGTAGGGGTGTTCAAATGCTCAAAAACTTTAAACAGGAAATCAGACAGCACGTCATTCAATTCGAAAGGCCTACTTGAAAAAACATTCAGAACTTTGAACAGTGGCTGTTCATGTCAGTGCTCAGATTAAGTAATTGCTATTTAAAAATTCACACCTTTTTTTTTTTTTTTGAACAGATATGATGACATGAGGGTGATTGACAAGCAAATATGAAGCAAACAGGCATTGCCTTCCTGCCAAATATGCTTTCACTAGGAGCAAAATCAAGAAAATAGACACCCGACCTCCACTGCCCCAAACACAACAAATTCCTACGTTAGCCTGCTATTACGCAGCAGTGTATGTTTCACAGGGGTGTGCAATCTCGTAGTGTACGTTATGGCATTGATATTCTGCAGAAAACGGGTGGCGGGCAATCTCACGGCAATGGGCAACAAAGATACAATATATCCAAGGTCGATGGAAAGGGTTCGGCTGCATTTCCCTCTAAATCCCATGTCAAGTCCTCGCCTAGATGCATTCGAAGCCAAATGCGAGTTTAAACTGTGCTCTTGCACCGAGCAACCTTGTCGTGGGGAGCATACTCGACCATAACTTACTTGATTTACGATGCCGCCAACGCAGACATCCACGTTCTCGGGCTTCACTCCTGCGCTCTCCAGAGCGGCCTTCCCAGCGACCACAGCCATCTGTGTTGGTGTGTGATCCTTCAACTTGCCTCCCATGGCACCGAACGGTGTGCGCTTGGCACCCACAATGTACACTCCTGAAATAAAGAAAATTCGGAGAAAGTTCAACCTTGCCAGGTTCACACAAACCACACGCGTGTCCTTTTAATTTGTTCAGCATTCTTTAGGAACTGCATCCAGTCTGTGGTATGTCTGTTATCTGTATGTCTGTCTGCATCTAACTTCTTTCACACCAACTTGGGTCACCAACTTGGTCTATGTTCTGATGGGATGCCAATCTTGGGCCAACTTTGGTCACTGGGTATGCGACATTGGATTTGTGTCGCTCTTGAATGAGAAAAAAAAAAAAATCCTTACAAATTTTTTCAGTGCTGGGCAGAATCAAACCTGTGTCGTACACATACAGACAATCTTGCCTGAATGTATATTAACACATGCACCTGGTGCAAACATCGCAGTGGTGCCACCAGATGGCACAGCGTGTCCAGAGGAGCCAGGCTCCATACGTGCCTCATACATGACGTGCTTTGGCAGTAGCAATATGGTGTGTTGCTGCATTGCTTTAATGCTACTCATGCTATTGTTGACATGCACTGTGAGGTGGGTTCTGCCAAAATGTTTACAGCGTAAGCTGTTATGGGCTCATTCCGATAGCCGTTTCGGTTCGCGATGGTGTCTGCCGCCGCCGCCGCTGGTGACCGTAACCGCTATCGCCGGAAATGCGAAAAAAGTACCCGGTTCCCGCCGGGTTAGAACCCGTGCTCGCTGCGTGGGAGCCAGATACTCTACCACTGAGCCACGCAAATGCTTCATATCGGAGAAATGCCCTATAAACGATACCTAGGCAGGTGCAGACGACCTGAGCCTCCGCCAGTATGGTGGCGCCATCTAGGTAAGTCGCCTGCAAACGCAGCGTGCGCAGGTGACGAGGTGCAATTCAGATGAGGCGCGCAATCAACGCGATGTCGAGTTGTCCGAGCCTCCGCCAGTATGGTGGCGCTACCTAGTTAAGGTGCCTGCAAATGCAGCGTGCCTGACATGTAAGTTGCATATAGCAATTGCCTGCTGTATGTAACTGGACCTGGTTCACTCAGGCATGGTAGGTGACTTTGTCACCAGCCCGTTTTGAAGATTTCAATAAACAATCATGATGATCATCATTATCATCATCAACAACAACGTACCGTGCCACGGGTCAAGGGATGTGAGATGTGCGCCACATATTTTGGATACCTCTTCGGTACACGTTATGGCCGTCTCCTCGCAATGTACAAATCGCTGCTGAAGAAGCGAATCATAGAGCTTCGTGCGCGACTACAACCAGGCTTGATCGGGCTCAGCAGACTGCTGTGCAGAGAGCATTACAAGCCGCAGCTCGCCATCGACGCCGGGCGGACAGTTCAGATCGTTCTCGTCAAAATGAGGTGAAGACACTTTGCCGCAAAGATCCTGTTGTGCGTGGTGCCAAAATTGGAGCTACTCTTGAGCCGCTCCACCAGCTTACGCTGCGACTGTGCTGCGTGTCCGCGCAGGCCTGTGACTTTTTCGCAGCTTCAGTACAACAGATTCGACATCGCATCACATGGTGGCAGGAGCAGAGAGAGAAAGCCATGAGAACATGGCTCACACAGATGTGTGCTCCCCCTGCTGGCCACAATCATGCAGTGCTTGTAACGTTTTCGCATTCACGTGCACCAACATCAAGTGAATGCCATTGCACAGCAAAAATTCACGAAGCTTGTCCAGCAATATTTTTTGAATGCACCTTACAAAAGCAAAGTCATCACATGAGCAAAAGTATGTTTTTTAAGCTTCAGCACAACTTATTTGGCAATAAATCACATTACACCAGGAGCACAGCAAAAAAGCAACAGAAATGTGCTGCACAGAGTTGTGTGAGACAAATTGACACAATGCTTGTGACATGTTCACATTTACATGAAACCGCTGCAAATGAAAATAATGCCAGGTACAAGCAAATTACAACAAAGACCATTTCATTATTGTTTTCTAACAATGTTTTTGAATGCACCTCGCACGAGTGCTGTCATCGGCAATCAAATGTTGCCACATCATTGTTCCAACAGTGCTTGAACTTGCACTACTCTTTCACAATGAAAGAACGCTTGCCATGCTCCATCAATAACAGTGCCGAGCCTTGGCATCAGCATGGTATCAGAGATTCATTAATGAAACCTCCACTAGCCACAACATTGGAAAGGTGGTACTTTCCTTTGCCATCAGATGACGCCATTCCCTCAAGAAGTCAGTTAAAGAAATCGAGCCAGCCTGATGTGTGTGATGAATAGAGCGTGAAGAGCAAAGATCTTGACATGGATAAAGTAAAAAGGTATGTTCATGCCATTTTTTACGTTTCTTAGGAATAATTCATGCACAGATAAATGCGGAATTTAAACGATAACAGCAGATTTAGGCACAATCAGGGTAGTCCCATGTCTTTCATTTGGTAACTTAGAACAGCACAAGGATTTTGTCTGGGAGCATCCTCGGTTGCTTTTTTTTTTTCTCTTTGTGACAACACAGATAACAGTGTTCCAACGGCATGACCCATAAAGATGCAAGTGATATGCAAAGAGTGCAGGAGAGTGGTTATGCTAGATCATGTAAATGTGAATAATGTTCAAGAAGAGAATGAGGCAGTAGCTGTACACATGTGCGCCTTTAACTGCATGACTTTACCACACACAGGGAATGAGTGCATAATGCGTGTTGAGGCTGTGGAGGGCGATCTGCACTGAAACAAGCTCATAAAGGAAGCCAAAACAAGCAGACGCCAAGCTCGCCGAAGCTGCCACTGTGCTCCACGCTAGTAAATGAGCTGGTGTGGAATGTCTCGTCGAGACATGCATGTACATAGCTGTTGCTGAGGGCACTGGAAAAGACTTACGTGGAAGTGCCGACACAGATGGCAAGCAGCAGTAGCAGCAAAGAGCAGACGCAGCAGCAGAGCATCGACAGAATATTGAACATGGTGAAAGGAGGAGAGAAGGACTGGGAAGGAAAAGAAGGGTGAAATGTCAGAGGCAGTGATAACAGCTGGTGATGCAAACATGTATAAGAAGGCAGCATTATAAAGGATATTGCCTCCTTTACTAGATGCCTGCAGAATGGCTTGAGCTCCTAGCACAACGGGCCTGCCCTCAGTTGTGAACGAGTGTCACGAGGTGGTGTTTGTGACCGACACTATCATCATGAGTGGTGGGGGGTGCCGACGGCTCGTGACCCAGCGCATGGTGTTTACGTGGTTGGTACTACCGTGAAACCACGGTCAGCACAATCCTTTGGGTGCACTTTTTAAAGGTTGGTTCTCTGGCCCTAGAATAGCTGTCACCTGTAATGCCTGCAAACATACGCTGAGCTATGACTGAGGTTAATAGCCTTCAAAATCGGCGTGCATGTGTGGTGAAGATTTCAGAAGCTACGCGAGGTAGCGCCCTGTGGTTCCGCCAGCCACATGTGGCACTCGCGATCGGCCCTGGTGGAAAGGAGGAACGGGAAAAAGTTTGGCAGCTGGTTTGTCGCTTATGTGGCAGGCATCTAGTAAAGGAGGCAATGGAAAGGGTGACGGGGGATCACTGTGTGCTAAATGAAGCTCTACCTGAACAGACAACTGGAACTATCATCATGTGGAAGCAAAAACGAAAACTGCCTGAGCCAACTATAGGTCAGAACCCTGCCAAAAATGATGTATTGAAGTATATAAATAATTCATAGTGAGGCATGAACAGTCACTGCTAGCGTTTCTTCAATAACATGCGGCCTTAGTGTTCCCAGCCTAAAGGTTAAAAATATTTTCATTGTTCTTGCTCAATGTTGTTGCAGCTGATGCCATCTAGTGCACGAGTCACTACCTGTGGAACTTGTAGTGGCATCTAGTGGAAGCGGTGCAAAATTATTCCCGCAGGCAGGGTGTGGTTGCTGAACTGAAAGCATGCAACTTTCGGCTTCAAATAGAACACGTCAGAGAGACACAATACAGGATGTGGATATGCGATTCCTCATTTGGCTGTCTCGCTTGCCGTGCCTGGCTAAAACACTTGTACTATGTACTGTCATGGACAACTGAAATACGAACAAGCTGGGGCTAACCGGAATTCATTCATTAGATTTTTTTTTTCTTTCGCTGATATGCATAATATCAGCACGAGTAAGGTTTGTATGCTTAGTGAGCAGCCTATACCATCTTTGGTGACTAGATGAGCAATGGAGCAAGATGGCACTCTCGAGTATTACTTGCAAAAGTCGTTTTACCTTGCAATTCTTGTTTGTGTTTCATTTATGTATGACGCAGTCGAGAGTCCGAAGGAATACCGTCTGGTGATGAGGATACATACTGAAGGATGAATAAAACACTTGCCAAAATCGGGAAAAAAATAAACTAAGATTGACGTTTCGAGACCCCTACAGGCCCCTTGTTCCTGCCCACAGGGGCCTCGAAATGCCAACCTTTAATATTTCTTTCCTCCGATTTTGGCGAGTGTTTGTTTATTCTTGCTTCAGTATTTATTTGTCAGTACAACACGAAACAGTGGTGAGGGAGGCCAATAAAGATGAGGCAGGAAGGAAAACATGACCGTGCGCTTTGGCAGCACACTGTGGTAGGTGTGCGTTGCAAACCAGAAATGCAGAACTGCACAGTTCTGTACTGTTGCGAAAGCCGAGGTTCGAGCGGCCACGAAGGTTCCATGTATGGTGCCGTGCCAGGTGCCGAGAGGAGGAGATATCCAGGGAGATTAGAAAACTGTTTTATATACAAAATGTACATTATTTTACAAGAAGGGCTCCATGATATTGGAGCCGTCAACATGCTAACATCTTTGCATGTTGTAGCGTTTAAATCTCCGAGCGTTCTACATGGTCGAGCATCTTCTACATGGTCAAGCGTTCCCTCACAACACTCAAGTCCCGCTGTTTTATCCCTTTCGTTTCCCTCTTTCACTCGACGAGGGAATACACTTTAGTTCGTTTAGCCAATGGCAGTCTTTGATCAGGTGGCCATATCCTGCACGTGATGTGTCGTCGTTTCCCGCCGGGCTCCGCCTCCAATCTTGCTAGGTCGCCCCCGAACACAGGCAGCGGTTGACACCTTGGGAACCGAACGTTGATGTCGTTCCCCCGGGATTGCCAGACACTGGCCCCTTTCAAGATTCCATAGCGGTCAGTCATAGCGGTAGTTCCATAGCGGTCAGTTCGTGGAACCAGGGAGGGCGGTGGCTATCTCGAAAGGGCGCCAGGTTGGCGCGTCGTGGTTCGGGCGGCACTGGTAATTCATGGAACCGCACCAAAGGGGCGACGCTGCCGTTTAGCGATGCATGAGGTAGCCTGGAGACCAACTGCTAATCCCTCAGTCCCAGGTGACAATTCTCGGCCGCGAGAAAGGGGCGCCAGGTTGGTGCGTCTGGGTCGGCGCCGGCCTCCTTTGTCCCGAAGGACCGCCAGACACAATAGTACAGACAGGGTACCCGAGAGATTGTGGAGGCGCAAAGATAGCACATGTACCAGAAGAATGCATTAGCATCCTGTCATTATCGCTGTCAAACAAGGAAGTGAGATATCTAGAGATAGAGTGAAACAATGTTTACTGAACATGCATGCTTGACAAAGTGTGGCTCTCTTCTACATTGTGGCTTAGTTGGTATGGTAAAGAGAAAGAGCATTTTTATTTTTCTGTTTTCTTTGGCCGGTCATTTCCTTTTCCTTTGCATTTCCATATGTGTATGTGTGCACATGTGACCAATAAAGTTAGTTGGAAGTTAGCGCTTGTCCAGGCCACTAGTCCTGCGTTCAATTGTGCGTATACAAAGTCAATGGAGCACCAACTAGCCCAAGCTTGTGCGCTACTGAAAGTATGACCCTGTTTGTGTCCAGTCAAATTTTCTTTTATATTCTTTTTATTCTTTTACACCATTATTGGTTTATGTTCTACATGGTGCAGGAACAAGGAAAGTCATCTAACGTCCTCTGTTAAGCGTAAAATCTATTCTTTTCTTTCTTCATAAAATCTATATTACCAACCGTGTCCTCAAAGTCCGAGTTATATCCCAACCATGTTATTTATCATCGGGCATAGGCCACATATATAAAGCCCACATTCCTTACTGCTGCACAAGTTACTGCTTCGACACCATTTTATGGAGAACTATTACAGAACGTTCCCCCATCCATCACCAGCATAGAAGACCCAACTTCCTTCAATGAACCTGCCACAGTGGCTATGGCTATCTGCGGCTGAGCCTGAGGTCCTGGGTATGATTCCCAGCTGTGCTGGTCCCATTTTGATGGGGGTGGAATGCAGAAATGCTTTGAATGCATGTTAAAGGACTACAGGCAATCAATATTGATCACTTTTATTTCTGACCATGAGTGTACACATGAACCACAAAAAGAAACAATGACATCGTATTTGAACTAAAGGTTAATTAGTATAGTAATTGGTTTGCTCAGCTATCCATGACAAATTGCTATGGGGTTTGTCTTAGTTTCCCCCACTTAAATCAGCATTCCGAGTTATAAAACTCAGTGCATCAAAAATGGTACGTTGGCGTTAGTGAATTCTAACCGCACAATTTAACTTTTTTCGAGACAGCTCTTAAAAGCAGCTAAATGAAAGTATTTCTACTGTGAATTGTTTTTTCATCTTGAACTTATGTATGATATTTTTGTTTTCATTTGTACCTTTAGGAAAAATTTGACAACATACTCACCCACTCTATATGGCCACCTTGGCCCCAAAGGTGTTGGAATAAATAATAAATAATAAAATTTTCTATTTGACTTGGACTCGTACAACACTCGCTTTGAATATAAAACATTTTTTGGCTCCTAAAGGACCCCAATTTGGCAACGGGCCCCAATTTATTTTCTTCGACACATGCAATACTACCTCACAGTCAATTCAATAGGGCAGCTTGTAAATATGCAAGGAACGAAACATACTAAGCCCAGTTGCTAGTTATCTTTATAATGGGAGCCTGAACTAGCCAGTGGACCATGTGAATGGGCCTTTTTTTTGGACACCATGCAGACTCCAACAATTGCAGTAACCCCTCATATTTGGCTACAATATGAGGCTACCTTTGGCCGAAGAAAAGAAACCTGGCATAACTGGAGCGTTGGAAACCTAATCACCCTCAAAGTAGTCTCCTTGGAACTCCACACTTCTCCCAGCGGTGCTGCCATTGTTGGAAGCATTCCGAGAAGGCCTCTTTCGGAATGGAGTTTAGCGCAGCTGTCGTTGCAGCTATAATGTCCTCTCTTGTCTGAAATCGCACTCCTTTCAATGGCCTCTTGATCTTGGGAAACAGCCAGAAGTCGCAGGGGGCCATATCAGGAGAGTAAGGATCCTGTTGAACTACAGGAGCCTGGTTTTTCGCTAAAAAAGTCTGAATCAAACGCGACGAATGTGCAGGAGCATTGTCGTGATGGATGCGCCAATTTCTTGTTGACCACAACTCCGGTCTCTTGCACCACACAGCATCACGTAGGCGATGGAGGATATCCCTGTAGTACTCTTTGGTGATTGTTTGACCCTGTGGTGTGTACTCGTGGTGTACCACACCGCGGGAGTCAAAGAAAGCAGTCAGCATCACTTTGACGTTGCTGCGCACTTGGTGGGCCTTCTTTGGTCTTGGTGACGTGGAATGCTTCCACTGTGACGACTGGGATTTGGTTTCCGGGTCCTACCTGTACACCCAAGACTCGTCACCAGTGATTATGGTGTTCATGAAGTCGGGGCCACTGTTTGTGGAATCCAGCATGTCCTGTGAGACTTCAACACGAAGTTGCTTTTGCTCCACCATGAGCAGCTTCGGCACGAATTTCGCCGCAACTCTCTTCAAGGTCAAATCTTTGATCATAATGGAATGCGCAGAAAAAGTGGTGTTGCCCACATCTTCCACAATTTCTCAGATAGTCACACGACGGTCCCGCATCACCACAGTGTTCACTTCGGCAATGACCTGGTCATTTCGGCATGTTGATGGCCCACCGGAGCGTGGCTCGCTCTCCACCGATGTGCGGCCGTCTTTAAACCAGTTGTACCACTTCTTAATCTGCATGCTGCTCATAGCATCGTCACCGAAAGCCGTCTGAACGTTCCGAATAGTTTCCACTTGGCTGTCGCCCAGTTTCTGGCAAAATTTGTTGCAGTAGTGCTGCTCCAGTGGCTCCGTCATTTTCTCTGCAATAAAACAACCGACAAGAGCACTGTGCACTACCTCACACAAACGCTGCGTCCCAGCGAACTGACGGTATCGGCAGGCGGGAAAAAATTCGCACATGCGCACGAAGGTTCAAGGTCGGCCGATGCAAGTGCGATTGTTTCATATCCATCAGGTGTTCCCAAAAGAAAAATATGGTCGGATACTTTTCTAAAACACCTCGTATGTGCTTCCCAAATAGCATTACGTAACAAGATTTTTAAGTAAGGAACACAGAAAGCGATACTGCTTGGAGCAAGAGCAATGACTTTAATGCCTGGATAAGATACTGACAATTGCTGGCGGGGTTCAGCATACCAAAGCGACACCTTAGGCAATCGGAGACCATAATAGAGCATCACAGACTAATTTTGACTACCTGCAGTTTTTTAACCCTGTGACTACTGTCCTTTTTTTTTTTCGAGCGCTACACAGCCCCTACCAGGTTTTTCTCTCACATGCTGGTTTAGAGCATATTTCATGCAAGATAGCAGCTGGCTCTTCGTCATCGCTCTCTCCCAATTCATAATCAGGTAATAAATTCCATCATCTGTCAAGGCGTCTGTCGTCACTCTCTTTTAATTTATAATTCATAAAAAGTTCGTGGATTCCGTTGTCTGTCAATGCTAGGAAGAGACCTGCCACACTGGCTTGCCATGGCAGCCCTGCTGCACCTCAGACCCTGCTGGGCTTTCTTTTTTTTTTCTTCTTTTTAAAGCAATAGCGTTTTCTGTCCCATTCAGAGAATTTTGATTTTGTCCCTTTTTAACCCTCTAACCGCATCTGCAAGCCTCTCGTTGCATGAGAGACATTGAGAGGGGGTTGCGGAATGTGAAGAGGGTGTTGCAGATCGAAAAAAAGTGAAAAAAGGAAAGTGTGGTGGAGGAAGTTGGAGGTGGTGAGAGGAAGAAATCGTGGGTGTGCATGGCTGAGCTGACAGGGTGGTGCCACATAAACAATTTGCAAAGCGAACAGGTGTGACTGGGGCGGGATGATGAAAGAAGGCGCCTTGTTCGTGTGTGTTCTGTCGTGCTTGTCACATGCTGCTGTTTTCAAGATTCTGTTCGAGTTGCGCATCTGTTGCACCCTAATGCGCCACCTGCTTTCCAGACGAGTCGTGCACTTGTACTTGGTTTGCCCTGGATGTGGATTATATAAAAATGCATCCTTAGGAAATGTTCTTAGTCCTGCCAAGATACAAGAAGTTCACGCAGAAACAGCTTGTCATAGTTATGCTTCTAAGAAGGCTGAAACCTAAGAAGTGGGGAGAAGAACCTGAAGCATATGCGCAGAACGAAAGAAAGGTCTTCTACGCTGCAGACGTGAACGTTATCATGATCATCAAGCAGCAATAAGTGAAGATGAGAAAGACAGAATGCAGCAGTCTCGTCGTCAATGTCACGCTTCTATGACTTTGCAACAAAGAGAATATTGTTGCCGCAAGGAACGGCCATGACCATGCTCTAGAACAGGTTTCTACAGCGTGTGCAGGTCACTACTTTAGCAAGGATTTCCCCGAGAAGTCTTTCGGAGTTGTGCTCGATACCACGCTCACCCAGTCAGTGAGTGTGGTGTTGTAGAGGTGGTCCGTGGGAGGACAGCAATCTCACTGAAGAGGGAGGGGCATTGTGGGAACTGCGGTGACTCCATCCAGATCCCTTCTTAGGAAAATGGCAGCAGCACGATGAGGAAGGAGATTGTGACGCACATGTAGCCCAGACAGCTAGCCGAGGCTCGAATCCAGGAGTCCCCAAGACATACTGCCAGTCGATGCAAATTAAACTAAAGGGCCCTCCAAAGTTGCTCGAGTGTTCTGTCAAGGATGTCTGAAAGTTGTCTTCTTCCCTGTATACTGTAATTCAATGTTCGATGGTGCTAGCTGCTTCACCTGTTGCTAGGTTTTGCCCCATATAAGTCTGACCACCCGCTTCATCAAAGATCAATGGTGTTTTCCACTGGTCGACCTCGAACAGCCACCGAAATTCTAGAGTGAGTGCTCGGATTTCACCGCCAGATCTGCCAGTAGAGAGCAAAAATGCAATCATTTTTGCTGTTCGCTGGCATATGTGGGTGGGGGATTGTATGAAAAGTTTTTGCACACATGTCACACAAGCTGGTGCCAGAAACCCATGGCCAACTTCTGCTTCGTATGTTTTCATGGCAACCAAAGTTGCCAGCGGGCACCAATAAACATGAAGACGGAAGTGATGTATGCTTCTCGTCCTATTTCTACCCGAAGCTATGCTTTGGGGGCGGAGCAAGTGAGAGTAATCAGGCACAGAGCGAATTGAACTGAAATGACAAGTGTTAAGCATGACCATGCTCCAAACTGACCAGTGAAATCTGGATTTGCTGCTGCAGAGAAAGAAATGCTGCTCCACATCGACCAATGAAAAACACCCTTAGAGGCCATTTGGCATCGAGCTGAAGCTGAGCCTGAGCTATGTCGTGCATGCCTCATCACATCTCTGGTATTTCAACATTCTGAAACTGAAATATTTGAAAGGAGGCCTCGTATTACACTTTTAGCTAAAATGTACACATTTGTAAGTGTACTTCTATGGTCTCCTTTGTATTTGCATGGGCTTCCTTTTGCCAGTTCTGTCTAACTCACTTGAGTAGGCTGAGTGTTACTACAAACAACCACTTCACTAAAGGCTCTGCCATATTTGATGATACGTTCAGTGTGCTGCCATCAGTCAGCAATGGTGAAAGAATCGTTTTCCTTTTCTCGTAATGCATGCAGCCAAAGAATAAATTGTGTGTGTGCTTTCAGCCTGTGAATAAATTATTTTTATGTAAAAATATGCTATGATCTGGCCGCCCAATAGCATTTATACATTTAATTACTGTATAACTATGAGGATTTATTAAAAATGCAAATAGTTTCATTCTATCCCATTGATTTTCTTACAATGGAATCTGCAACACCTGCAGGTAAAATTCTGTAACATTGCCAATTTTATTACATTTCATTTATTTATCCTAAGGGCCTGATTAGAGGCAATAGAAGGTGGGGCATAATGAAAATAAATGAGAATAAAAGGCAATAAGATAAGTGCATATATGACAAAACAGAACAAGCCAGACAAACAACAATGCATGCATCCATTGCTGAAGGGATCCCGCTCTGCCGTCAACAGACAGCTTTGACTCCGTGTCAAGGGGCTTGGCAGGAGGACATTTACTGATATGCGCATGTCTCATGCATTCGAATAGCACTGCCAGTTGTCAATCCACAGCATGTCATACTTCTACATATTGCTAGGGCCAAACAAGAGAAGGCTCTGTCTGGAGTCAATCCAGGTAGCTTACCCTGTTGCCCACTGTTAATTAAAAGTGTCCAGTTATCAGCGACCCTTTTGCAGTGTTTTATTTTTAGTCCTTGCATTGTCATTTTGATTGTAACAGGTATACAGCAGTTGGAAAGACGTCAACCCTCTGTCAAGTCCTTTGACCGTGAGCAGACGGCACTAACAGGTGCACCAACCAGAAGGATCATAACGAATACTTCTGTCAGCTGCTTCCACATTACACATTAAGCACTATGGGCAGAGAAAAGTGAAATGGGCTGTATCCTCCGAAATGTGGTTCTATAAGCTTCAATTACAAAGGTTTTGCCTCGCATTAACCCACAACCACAACTCGACCGATGGTAAATGGCATTAATCTCTCCACAACTTGACAGAGGCTGTGCACAAGTTCCAGAGATGCCACCAAGTGGGTTAGACACATTTACTGTTCCCAGAAAGATGAGCACATTAGCCAAATTTTGGGTACAAGGTACAAAGCTGTCACCATTATTTCTGCCACATACTCAATGGGAACTAAGACACAACAAAATGTGATTCACTGAAAATTAACTGTCTCCACGCAATGATGTGGCAACCGTCATGAGTACCCACTGAAAGATTTTGCCTTGTTAGGTAGCAGTCAACTCTGTAATGATGATACGAGGCCTCAATTCCTCAAACAAGCAATAAATCGTGAAACATAGTATCATTTTAACGTAAGAAAATTCAAAGCGCGCGCCAAATGGATCAATGCTGATGGCTTGTTTTCGACCCAAAATGCCAACGTGCGACAAGAATGGGGGGTTGTGATCATTTAATATCACTGATGCGCCGGTCAATTAGTTGGAGGCACACCCCAATCGTCGTGCCGAAAGTTTTAGAAGACAGTTCTTTTCCTCACACTTTCTATAATGACTCATATGGGCGCTCAGCAGATAGCCGTGTGATCACAAGGCACTGCAAATGAGTTTTGCGCTGGACACATTTAGAGTAGAGGAGGACGTACAAAAGTGCAAAGCTTTCTGCTGCAAAAAAAAAAAAATAAAAAAAAATCACGACGATCCATGAAGGTTCATATATGCATATGCCACCATGCAGTCAAATGCGACATATCCCTTCCGAACGAGTATTCCATACAAAGGAAAGCATTCCGCTTTTTACTGTTCAATGAGGAAAAGCGTGCGATGTAACGGCGACAGCCTTTGGCAAAAACCGCGACGTCCTTCGGCGTTCACTAGCTGCCTCTCAAGCAATCTATCTTATCGCTTCGCATCCGGGTCAACTCTATACAGTGTGTAGTACAAAGATATGCTAGATATGCTCGATAATTTAACGTAACTGTGACGCGACATCACTATCACAAAGTGAAATTTAGCGATTTCTAAGCGATGCAAGCTGATGCATGCAGTACGGGCAGGGAAAAGGAAGCTTGGAAGTTTACCTCGTAGTAGCGATGTCATCTTGTTGCAGCAAGGTTTCGTCAAACAGCTAATTAGACGCTCTCGTCCAAATCGGATGCTTGCCCTAGGAAAAGCTGTGTTTGCCTTGAAGCACCGTCGCTGCTGCTGCACAGTGCACTCAGTGGGTTGGGTCGCCGACTCTGCGCCCCACGAACTTGTTTACGCTTATAGAGGAAACGAAAGTAAGCTGTTCGCAACGACCGCTAGACAAATGCGCAAAGCTTTGAAGGAATGAAGAATAGAGGGGCTTTATGATAGATGGATGGATGGATGAATAAATGGATGGATGCTATGAGCGTCCCTGATACGGTATGGTGGGTTGCGCCACCAAGATCTTGTTATTATTTTGCCTAATGTCCTACCTTTATTTTTGAGAAACACACAAATACAAAGAATTCCAGGCATCAACCTTTTCCATCCATTACTGGGAACGCTGTTTCTGTACGTCTCCGTTCTTTGTGGTCTCCCTACTTTTCTGCGACCAAACCTCCAACCACCTCTTAGGCTCTTACTAATTTCTACAGCTGACATGTTTACTTTGCCCGTGCTATCCCTGAACCAAGGACTTCAAGGATGTCAGAGGAGCCTAAACTTGTAGCTGGGTAGATTTCTTCACATTCCAGTAAAACATGTTCCACCGTTTCTCTAGCTTTACCACAGCAAGCACACGCGGCTTCGTCATTGGTGTACTTCGCTTTATAACTGCGCGTTCTAAGGCATCCTGATCTCGCTTCTAAAAGTAAGGAGCTTCCCTTTGAGTTTTCATAAATTGTTTCTTTCCTGATTTCCTTTTTTTTTTTCTTTGAGGTAGTTAGTCACAGCAGGTTTCTTTTCCCTTGCCGCCACCCATAACCTTGTCTCAGCCTCTTTCACTTTGCGTTTGACGTTCTTTGTTGCCGTGTTGCTGGCCATACCGGTCACATATTTGCTGGTAATTAGCTTCCTAGTTCTTTTCCTCCACTGTGAGTCAATGTTTTGCCTGTACAAATACCTGAGCACTCTTGCACCCCCATCTACTTTCTTCCATTTTCTTCAGTCGTTCTTCAAAATCAATTTTACTCTGAGCCTCCCTTGCTTCAAAATTTGTTCAGCCCATATCACCCTGCACAGCGTCATTAGTAGTCTTCCCGTGGGCGCCCAACGCGAGGCGTCCCACTGACCTTTCGTAGCCATCGAGTCCTACCTGTACCCCTGACTTCAAGCAAACAATTGCATTTCCAAATGTAAGCCCTGAAACCATCACACCTTTCCACATACCCCTAAGCACCTCGTACCCATTGTATCCCCATAGCGCTCTGTGTTTTATTGCGGCCGCATTTCTCTTCCCTTTTGAAGAAAGCGTAGGAGCTGCTATCTGGTGTTTTATGACCACGTGCCCCCTATGAAAAGGCAGACAGGCGGGCTTTTCAAAAATCAACAGGCTTGAGCGATTTTTCTTGATCTCAACTCCTTTACTGCGACAGCAGCAGGCGCTTTTAGCTGACACCGCTATCTCTACAAGCATGCACACAACGTCAGAAATCCAGAGACTGACACCGGATAAGACGTTTTCACGAGGGCGCTCCCGACGGTCTGGCATGGAGAGTATGTGTCAGTGTTGCCTGTTCGGTCTGGACTGTGAGCTAGCCTTGCGCTTGCATTGCGGAGTGGTAGCTTTCCTTCGATGTTTCCGTTTATTTTTGTCCCGAATGACTTACGCTCGTAAATAATGGCATATATACTCATCAAAAGGCTACAGACCAGCACTGTGCAGTTTATGGGTGCACAAACAACCAGCGGAAAATAACGATTTGGGGAACTAAGTGTGTCCACAACACAGCACTCCGCGAGACCACTGCCGCGATGTGGTATGTTCACGCTTCGCCGGTTTCCTGCGTCACCTGAGGACTTGGCATTTCAGTCTAATGTGAACCAATGCACACATCAGTAAAATAACGCATTTTTAAACTCTTTTCGGCACATTTCCCAACAGGTTGCGAGAATTGTCAGCTCTTCGATGCAATATCTTCTCGTATGTAGTGGCAGAGGCTACATTTGTTATTCTTTCAAACACGACTTCATTCCAGTGCCTAATACGGGGGTCACACGGCGTACTTTTGATCGTGATCGAGCCCGATGTGGGTTGAATTTCTTGGTCGCGATTGGCTTCTTTGTTCAATCTGCGGAAGGGAGCCAATCGCGGTCGAACATTCCGATCCAGATCGGTCTCGATCGCTATCAAAAGTGGCCATGTGACACCGGTATAAGACAAACTGGAGCACTCTGCGAGAGAACTAGTCGGTAAATACACTTCGCAACGATCTGGAAAAATCGTGTCCTATGGAAGATGTATGCAGACCCCGTGTCCACCAAAACATTGTCACTGCGTTCACATGCACCCTGCGCTGCCCTGCCCATAAAATTAATAACTTCAACAGTGTGGTGCTTCATCGAGCTCACCCATCTTTGAGCGTTGTCTATGTGCTTGGACAGCAAGAGAATGCAAAAACGAACGTGTCAACCTCATTAGCGCGGCCTAGCGCCAGTGATAGAGTTCGGGCACCGTAATGCGCTAACTGTGCATGGCGTAGAAACGCGCTAAATGAGCCCGCGCAAGTTAGAACGTAAAAAATGGTATTCGCATGGGTACGCGCGGACAATAGCATCATACTTTCAAGAATAACAGCAACGAAAAAAATAAACTATTCGCACAGTCGATCAAGTGAAATACTTACGTGCGTGCAGTGACCGCTTCGCTGGCCACTAAGCGCTTTTCACTCACGGTCAGTCGTGGTTTGCAGTCATACGCATATGTATTTATTCGACAATTGTCAAGACTCGACATTACTTTATTATGAACATTGCACAGAAACTAGAGAAAGAGCAGAGATGGCCCTAACGCTGCAATATTATTTGCTTATTTCGCTTCAGAGATAGCGCACATGAACAATTCTTTCCGTACGCGATATCTTCAATACAAACTTCGCGCACGATCTACGTTAAGGTTCACCGTGAGCGAAGCTTGTTCCAAATTCAGACATTCGAAGGAAAAGCCATTCCAGGTAAACAAATGTAAAAAATAGGTAAACATATATCTTTATAACAAGTCATGTTATAATCCCTATTGGGATTGACAGTATGTATAAATAAATAACTTATAAATACTAAAAATAAAAATCTAGCACCTGGGCTGTATCAGTTGCGCTGGCATCTGTGATCACTGTCGCGCGTCGGTTCGCTGCAGGTACCGCGCTGCTCGATCGCCACGCTTATGCTTTGACATTTGGTTATAAGCACACTGCACCGCACCAGATCCAATAAATTTTGCATGATTGAGCTGTTCAGTTGCGTCGGAAGCGTACGGAGTAACCACCGCATATCTACCAACCACTGACACGCGTCGTCGGGCCGCCGGCGCCTGGTTCTAAGCATTGCCCGACAGCTACGTACGCGCCTGCTTTCGCTAAATGAGGCAACCCTCAACCGCGAAACCTAATGGTGATCAGATTCAATCGACGATACGGTCACATGTGTCCAGAAATAACAATGAAATATACCGCTGATTAGCACGCCAGGTCTCGACGAAGCAGACGCGGCTGCCGCCGCTACCGACGACGAAACACCACATCCACTGGCTGGGCTTGCTGTTGCCATGGCACACCACACTGAGCGCTCACGCGAGCACGTGAAACATGTAACAAGTCAAGCCGCACAAGACAAGCGAAACGGAAGAAAACAATCGAAATAATGCGCGGCGAAGATCACACAACCGAAGTGCGGCCGGCCTGCTCTCGCAAGGCGCACAGTCCAAAATGGTGGCATAACATGTTCTGACGCTAGACGTCGCCCGCGTCGGCAAATGGCGCTGCTCAAACGTCGGTTTGTGAAAAGGTCTATACGCAGCGCAAGAAGCGCGCCCGGGCTGAAAAGCGGGCTCTGCGAATCATTACTGTTTCCCCGATGCAACATCCCGGTAGTACCATCTTTGAGAGCTAGACTACGTGTGCTGTCGTTTACTACACTGTACGAAACTACAATTAAGATCCTGCCTAGTAAGCGAGATAATAAACCCCAACACATCTCGGCCTCGTGTTTTCCCATTGCTAAAAACACGACACGCAAGTATAACGGCCACGTGCGCTTCAATATGTACGGTGAAACGTTCATCGAATTTTCCGGTGCTAGGATGTGGAATATGGCTTACGTGCACTTGAAGTAAAACTTGCAGCGAGTTTCGACATAATATGTAAGCGCTACTTCCTCTCTCACCAATTCAATGTCTTGACCTTTGCCTGATGTACTTTTCATTTTGTGTATTGCCCATAGTTCAAGTGTTCTTTCTTTCTTCTTTTTCGGTATTAATGCGAAAGCCTTAGATGGCTCATGGTTCGAAAATTTGACCGTCCGGAAAATTCAATGACACCAAAATTTATGGTGCCACCATGGTGCCACCGCCTGGTGGCGCCTTAATTAACACCAACGATCGTGGGTTCGAGTGCCTTGATCAATTCTACTCTAATTAAGGAATAGTTAATTAAGCCACGCGAACCCACGACCTTTGGTGTTAATTAAGGCGCCACCAGGCCACATTGTGCCACCATGTGTTAGTCCATTAACTCTACCTCAATTAAGATATAGTTAATTAAGCCATTCGAACCCACGACCTTTGGTGTTAATTAAGGCGCCACCAGGCCACATTGTGCCACCATGTGTTAGTGCATTAACTCTACCTCAATTAAGATATAGTTAATTAAGGCACTCGAACCCACGACCTTTGCTGTTACTTCAGGTGAAGTTAAGGTGCCATACGCCACATTGCGCGCCACCATGTGTTAGTGCATTAACTCTATATTAATTAAGATATAGTTAATTAAGGCACTCGAACCCACGACCTTTGCTACGAGTCGAACCTACGACCATTGGTGTTAATTAGGGCAAAGCAAATTAAGGTAGAATTAATTAGGGCACTCGAACCCATAACCTCTGGTAAGAGAAAACAAGTAATAGGCAGTGACAACGAATTCGAATGGGAATGCATGTTAAACAATTTAATGAATCGTTTAATCCTCATTCTGGCAAGTTAGTAAATTTGCAGGCGCAAATTGGAATCAGCTAGCGCAAGACAGGGGTGATTGGAGATCACAGGGAGAGGCCTTCGTCCTGCAGAGGGCATAAATGTAGGCTGATGATGATGATTATGAGTGTTAATTAATTTATTAACTTCTCAGATATTATAATTAGATGAAAAGTGTCAATGATAAAATTGCAGAGCAACAAGAAAAACCCCCGATACAGCCTTCTGTTGCTCAATACGTTCTACATAAAAGTGTTTTTCTGAGCGTGAACGAAGCCAGCGAATACACGCAATGTGCCTCAAGTGGCCAGTCGCGCGGCAATTTGGCCAGCGAGTAACGATCAGGAATATCCGCGGTGGACGATAATTATATAGCCCTCGAGCAAGCCACCGGAAGCTCACTAGCATCAATCTAACTGTGTTCCTATCCTATCCATCATCCTATGTGGTCCACATGTGGTCCGCAGATTTTATTAGTTTTAATCTAACTAGCTCAGAAAGACGAATTTCATCTATAGTATACTCAGTGACGCAGACGCACAAATTAGTTTTACCGCAAGGAATGTTGCAAATGTTTTGCTCACAATTGTTTTGCTCGTCGTGGGACGAGCGGTGAAAAACAAGACAATGAACTACAAGCAGGAACTGCCACGCTTTAATATGTTCGAGGCCCTAGCATAATGTATTTCGGAGGTTTTTTATATTGATTGTTTTATTTATTCATTTATTGTTTTATTGTTCGATCGCACTTTCCACCACTTGCCGGACGCTTACAATGTAGAGAAAAGTTATTGTTATAATATGATGATTTTTCACTCAAGGTTAATTGGACGGGGAATCGTAAGCTTTTGGTTCAAAATTACAATTTATCACATTTTGACATTTACTTGTTATTGTAGCGTGCAAAATCTGCCTTTGCGCTTCGGCTTTGAATGATGCACTCTACACAGTGTTGTCCTTAACTTCGACAAAACACCATATCTGGGCTTGCCATTTTTCTATCAGGTCTCTAATATCTGAACGAAAACAGACCTCTAGAATAGCACCTCGTAAAGCTCGAACTATACCCAGCCTTCTTTATGCAAATTTGTTGTGTCAAAGCTTCAGCGTACAATGCAGTGCGTGCAACCGGGTGCAGCTCAGCATCACAATAAGCATCACAGGTGGCATTAAATATGGTTCCTTTAAACTTCCGAAACTAAGAGATGGCAATATGTATAGAGCAAAAAAAAAAAAAAAAAAAAAAAAAAAAAAAAAAAAAAACCCAGGTTAAAGGGACACTAAAGAGAAACCGGAAGTTGAGCTTAAATGGTAGATTTTCCTTTCACGATCACAGCCATACCATTCTTACTGCAAACAGATATTTAATAGGCGAGAAAATAGCGAAAAACTGAAGGATAGGTGCTGACGCCCCTTCGAATTTCCCGCACTACACGTTCTGACGTCGGAGATTACAAATGCAGGCCGGTCGCGATTGGTCGAGAGCGATTTATCGCTGTTAATAAAACGCAAAATTAAATACACCTTAAACGTAGATAAACAGCATTTGCCAACTTTTAAAACCATTTCAAGCGAGGAAGTACAAATTTAGCACAAAAATAAATAAGAAAAAATGGCATGGTGATACATCCGGTCGTGATAGTTTCGTTTTTGGTCAATGCATCGTCGCGCGCGCCTATTCCGCTCTACGGTGTTTGGTTGCGTGTTGCGTGGCTCGAAAAACGTTGGCTTCGCGGGAAACAGCCAGAAAATGCCTTGTGTGTGTAGTGTTGAGGGCTGTATAAATGGCCCAAGGCGCTTGCTCAGGGGCAGCGGCAGTGTTGACTCGATTGTGTCCTTTCATGTGGTGTCCTTGCCCGATTGTGTCCGATTGACCCGATTGTGTCCTTGCGAACGCCGGGGAGTCCCGGCTCCCCGGCGTTCGCAATGGCTCAGTGCTCTGCCGATGATAAAACGGCAAAAGAGCCAGAGGTGTGCTCTCTGCATTTCTCGCCTTCGGAAATTATCTTGGCGTGCCCCAGAGGCCAGTCCTTTCTCGAGCAGCTGTTCCCTCAATGCGGCCTTCATCAAACCCCCTTCCGGTGCCCCTGCAGCAGCAAACTGGCGGCTCGGTGAGTGCTGAATGTCATTAAATAAAGCCACGAAATAACCATACCTAGTACGTGCGCAACTTTCTACGCTTGTTCTGTCGGGAACATCGTCGCCTGGCGGACCGGACGCTTCGCCTTCCGTCGACGAAAACGAAGCTCTCCGCCGGCGCGGCCGGCGGCTCGCCGCCATCGCACGCGGAAACACCTACCGCTCAAGCACGGAGGATCATTTCGCGCTCCGTTTCACTGAATATCGCTGAAATGCAGTCCTGCTTCCCTGGCGAGCTCTTCGTTGCAAGGTTCAGCTGCAGCAACGGTATCCATCGCGGCGAACGCAAACGCAGCGACCATGCATGCAGCCATGATGCATCCAGTGCCTCGGCCGTTTACGCAAGCGGTGACGTATCATGGCGCATTCTGATTCGCCGAGAGCAATGAAATCTGTGACGACACTGCTTCAGCGCCAAATCTGGGGTGAGAGAAATTGAGGAAGAGATATTTGGTCTTTGTTTATGAATTTCTCCGCTAATAACTCATATTTTTGCACTCAACAAAAACTGCATGCATTCCTGAAGGTCCCTCTTTTATTCCAGCTGAACTTCCTGTTTCTCTTTAGTGTCCCTTTTTAACGTCGCAGTGGTGCCGTTGATCTCATCTCATGCGTACACACTGTACAATGTGTCAGAGATGAAGACCAAACGCCTTGATAACTGGCTCGTGCCTTGAACTGGCTCCATGCCCTAAAATGAGAACAAAAACAAAATCCCACTTACTTGAATGGTCAATACAAATCAACGTATACCGTCTGTTTTTCTTTAGCAGGGGAGATAAAAACTTCAGTATTCTGAAAGGTTAACAAAAAAGTCACAGGCCTGCCGGCACACGCAGCACAGTCACAGCGTAAGCTGGTGGAGCGGCTCAAGAGTAGCTCCAATTCGGGCACCACGCACAACAGGGTCTTCGCGACAGTCTATTCGCCTCGTTTCGACGAGAACGATCTGAACTGTCCGCCCGGCGTAGACAGCGAACTGCGGCTTGTAATGTTATCTGCACAGCAGTCGGCTGAGCCCGATCAAGCCTAACAACTGCAACTTACATGTCGGGCGCACCGCGCTTGCAGGCACCTTAATAGATGTCGCCACCATACTAACGGAGGCTCGGCAGCCCGGGAGCGCGTTGATTGCGCGCCTCGTCTGAATCGCATATCGTCGTCTGCGCCTGCGCACGCTGCGTTTGCAGGCACATTACCTAGATGGCGCCACCATACTGGCGTAGGCTCGGGTCGTCTGCCCCTGCGGGCTTGCCTTATAGGGCATTTCCGCTGGCCGATGCTCTTCATGGGTTTTTTGCGTTACAGCAATCCGGTGTTGTCAAGCGCCCGGAGGACAAAACTCAGAGTGCTTGAGAGCATGCAAGCTCAAGCACTTAGAACTTGTCTTGGCCTACCGCGATGCGCTTCAACAGCCGCAACAATTGCCGTCGCCAGGGAGCATCCCATCAAAACGTATGCCGCCACACACACCCTTCGAAATCATCTTCGACACCTTTCCCGACTACAGTCTCAACGCCTTGCTTCTCTCTCGGAAAGTAGACCAGATGCAACTTTTTCAGGCATTGTAACCTCCTATCGATTTTCTCTTCCATCAGACTTCACGTATGCAGCAAGACCACCTTGTCCTTTGTGATGTCTCCGGCAGCCACAAGTGCGGCTCTCCATTCCAGGAGTTACAAAGAAGTCCGACTTGCCTACTTGTGCCCATGAATCAAGCTGCTCTACATTTGCGGCATGATTCCTACTCTGATCGAATTTACATTTATACAGATGGCTCTTCGACTCTGACCAGCTCTACTGGTGCGGTAGTTATTCCATCGGCATCATTCTGTAAGAAGTTCAAGATCAGCCACGTCACAACATCGACAGGGTCTGAACTTGCCGCCCTTCGTAGCGCAGTGCTTTATGTGCACGAACAATCACCAAATAATTGGGCTATATTCTGTGATTCAAAGGCATCCCTACAGTCACTTTTATCAGCTCTGCGCCGCAGCCCACATAAACAATTGGTAGAAAAGATACGATTACGCTACCACCAAGCGGTGGTCAGAGGCCATGACATTGTATTTCAGTGGCTACCTGGGCACTGCAACATCATTGGCAATGATTTTGCCGACAAAGCTGCCCGTGAAGCACATGACGAATATGAAAGAATCCGAATACCATTGTCAAGAACGGATGCAGTGCGGCACCTCAACAATCTTGCCCATACTATAACTCTAAGACAATGGAATACACCAGAGTTTACCAACCGGCGCCTATATGCCAGGGACCCACAGATGCAATTACAACTTTTACCCGGTTTTAAACGACAAGAAGAAACCTTACTGTGCCGCCTGCGAATAGGAGTTGCTTTTACAAACTCCTATTCATTCCTAATTGGAATGGCGGACAGTGCCAACTGCAGCACATGTGGTGTAGAAGAAACCCCCAGACATCTCTTATGTGACTGCCCCAGATACGAAGAAGAGAGGGTTGCCCTTCGGACTGCTTTGGGGCACTTAGACGACAAGCCTTTTACGGAGCAGACGCACGAGGCCCGTGGCCTCGTGCGTCTGCTATGTACAGGGCTACAAAGGCGCTCCTGCGTTTTTTGAAGTGCACAAGCCTGTATGACCGCCTGCGACGAAACTCAGCGATGAACGCTTGACTGTGTAAATGTGCAAGATGTGAACTTCTCCCTTTCTCTTCCTTCTCCTCTTTCAATCCCTTCTACCCCATCGCCAGTGCAGGGTAGCCTACCGGGCTCAGCCTGGTTAACCTCCCCGCCCTTCCCTTATGTCTCTTCTCTCTTCCGCTGGTTGATAGCAAGCGCTTGCGTGGCTCAGTGGTAGAGTATCTGGCTCCCACGCTGCGGGCGCGGGTTCGATCCCGGCGGGAAACGCGTACTTTTTTCGCGTTTCCAGTGATAGCGGTTGCGGCGGCTAAACGCCGGTGGCGGCGGCATCATCGCGAACCGAAACGGCTATTGGAATGAGCCCATAACAGCTGACGTTGTAAAAACAAAAAAATAAGACTAGATTACTCGTGGTACTGTTATATTCGAAATATTGCTGCCGGCTACATAGAAAAAAAGCATATGTGCCTGTGTGGCCATGATGAATTTTGAGACGTGGTTCAGCTTTCTTGATAAGCATCGTTATCCTTACGCATGGCATTGGGACCACGTTCATACAATACATGATGGCGTTGATAATGGTGGCACATTCGAAGGGTGGCACAAAGTGCTGCATGAGTGGAGGTCTGTCTGCGGTGGCTGCTGTGAACCGCGCCCACGCATCACCCACGCGCTGCCTCTCGCGATCTCCCGATTAGTGAGGCAGTCACGCCACACTTCGCTCCGTTTGCAAGGCGCGGCATGAGACAGATTGTCCGCACCAGTCAATATATCGCGAAATGAAAACACTTATTGAGGTGCGCTCAAATTTCGCATTAGTGAGTCTCGTAATCATTCATCGGTGATTTTTCTTTATTGTCTTCAGTTTTGTGGAGTTGCAGATAGCATGCCCGGGCCTAATCTGGGTCCGACTGATGCCCGAACCGAGCCCGAAACTCCTATGTCTGGGCCCGGCCCGAGCCCGAGTCAGCAATTCCTTACCTGGCCCGAGCCCGGACCGCGGGCCGGGTGGCTCCCGGGCTTTCGAGCCAGCCCAGGCCCGTTCAGTACTCTCAATTCCGAAGCCCCGAATTTGTTCCCTCGCGTAAAAACGTCAACTTAAGCTTATGACGTGTCTTTGCAGTTCCGGTCCTTTAACGCGATTAGCATGCTTTGCCTACTTCGGGCGTTTTGAGCCTATCTATATATCGTACCAATAAAGTTATTTCACTCACTCACTCATTATCTATCGTATCTTATCTGTCTAGACTCTTTCGCTGACACAGTGGACCAAGATCATGGTCGTTCAATCGTCGTCATTCAAGCTTTATCTGACTCTCGTGATGCCGTCGTCGTCATGCCTTTTACGCCGACCCAGTGGTCGAAGTTGTGTAATAGTTGTCTAATAATAGTTGTCTAATACTAGTGTACTTGTTTTTCTGAAGGTACCCCTTAGGGAGGGAGGGGAGACGACGTTTAGCTGCGGCACCAAATGCGTTGCGAGGCGAGAAGGTGGGAAAGACTTCGGACGCAGCTTGACGAGTGTACCGTTCTGATCTCGTCGAAAGCCTCCGAGACGCCCTCAGAGGCACCGGCAACAGTTACCAACGCCGCGCACGTTCGGTGCGAACGCGGGTAGACGCCGACGGCGTCGACAACAGTTCTGCGCGTTGCTGGTGCTGCTGCATGTCCAAGTTTACACAGCTGATACAGCTTATACTATCCTTACTCCGTATAGCTCTCTACTAATTTGCTATCGCAACTGACGCTTCACCTTTCGGGTGAAACTGCGACATTTTTTTTATCCTATTGCCCGACGCGACGATGGAAAGGTGAGCACATAACAGCTTCGCTGTAAAATTTTATTCAAGTGTTAGAGCGTGTGATATGGCCACTTTCAGCTATGCTTCCCAGTGTCCCGACATAGCTGTTGGTTACAACAGACTTATATTTCGTGGAAAGCGGAGGGGGGTCATAATAAGTGCAATGTGCGACAAAAGTTTTACGTTCCTGTCTAGTTAGCGTTGCAAATAATTACTTGGCCGTCGTTCCCCCCCCCCCCCCCTCCCTATATATTTCATGCGTCATAAGGTGTTCCTGGTTGGTTAATGGTTGGTTGGTACCGCTAATGGGGTCATACTGCCTTAACCAACCCCGTAAACGTGGCCTCCCCATTATGACTACGGAATAAAGTGAAATTCTACGCTGGAATGATGAGCGGCAACGCAGCCAGCTGTGGAAGAGGACGACGACGACGAACGCGGACGCAGTGGCACAAGCACGTGCCGAGCGCGAGCTCGAGCCGCTTGCTTACCGTGACTACGACAACGACGACAGGAGACGCCGACAGCCCAAGCGCAAAAGATGCTTCGCACCTAAAGCCAGCCCGAACCACGCAGGCCCTTCATGTGCCGCACAGGCGTTACTCAACTAATTTAATTTCTCGAAGTAAAATGCGTCGAAAATTCGTAAAGTAGGAATGTCACACAACCTACAGGCTCGTGCCTGTAGGTTGTGTGACATTCCTACTTACGTAGCGTCGCATTGTAACTTGAACAAACGAAAATACATAGTTTTGTTACGCGGAAACTCAAACACAAAACCCTTTTCCACCTGCGGTTTGAGGTGTGTCTTAGTGGCCCATAGGGCATAAAGCGCCGAAGCCCGCGCGCGTTCTTGAGCACGGTGTAAGATATATGGTAAAGTATATATCTTACACCGTGCTCTTGAGACACGTGGGATATATCTTACACCAGAAATAAGAGATAGACACGTTTGGTGGATTGGGATCAATGACGCTATCGCGTTCAGCTCTTAAAGGCGAAGCCTAAGCGTCCTCCAAGTTTTTTTCGCATCACCTTCGGCGCTTGCCAAGGCGTCCGCTGGACCAATGCCACCTAGAAAATTGGCTGGACCCACTCCCCCATTATAGTACACACTATACTCATGCTGGCTTAATCGCCCCGCTTGCTGCTACCGCAGACACTATAGCCGGAATTCCCTCTAGTAATTATTGTAGGAAACTCTATGCTTGGAGGGACTGCAGGCATATCCTGAGCGGTACCCCTGACTGAGCTCGTTCGCCTGTTTCCGCAGTCCCTAGAAAAAAATGGACACCATCTACAAGAGCCGAATAAGGCGCTTGCCTCGACACATTTAGGAGAAATTGGGTGTACGACCGGCACAGCCAGGCCGTTTAAAGGAAACTACAACACACTGCAGAGCACGGTGTCGTGTTGAGAGCATAAAACAAGGGGTACAACCGATAAAAAAAAAAAGAAAAAGCTGCATGTTCAACCTCGTTACTTCTTGTGACGTGGCAGAAACCCGCTGAAATGTACGCCATGACGCCTCATTTCCCGCAGCTGCATCTGCCGGTGCAATCATACAACTCGTCGACGACTGTTCATCTTCGCTTTGAGGCTGCCACGCTGGAGCTGCGCTCGAAGGACGCAGGGCATCCCACGGTCCTCTTCATCACTGGACGACACATGGGAGACCGAATCATCGATACAGTTCGAAGACATGAGTTGAGGCTCTTCGTCGCTGGACTGCGATATCGGCACCGTGTCTGCCGTCTCCGTAGACGCATGGTGGAACCATCCTCGTCGACGACTGTTCATCTCCGGATTGGGGCTGCCACGCTGGAGCTGCCCTCGAAGGACACGGGGCATCCCACGGTCCTCTTCATCACTGGACGACACATAGGAGACCGAATCATCGATACAGTTCGAAGACATGAGTTGAGGTTCTTCGTCGCTGGACTGCGATATCGGCACCGTGTCTGCCGTCTCCGTAGACGCATGGTGGAACCATCCTCGTCGACGACTGTTCATCTCCGGATTGGGGCTGCCACGCTGGAGCTGCCCTCGAAGGACGCAGGGCATCCCACGGTCCTCTTCATCACTGGACGACACATAGGAGACCGAATCATCGATACAGTTCGAAGACATGAGTTGAGGCTCTTCGTCGCTGGACTGCGATATCGGCACCGTGTCTGCTGTCTCCGTTGACGCATGGTGGAACCATCCTCGTCGACGACTGTTCATCTCCGGATTGGGGCTGCCACGCTGGAGCTGCCCTCGAAGGACGCAGGGCATCCCACGGTCCTCTTCATCACTGGACGACACATAGGAGACCGAATCATCGATACAGTTCAAAGACATGAGTTGAGGCTCTTCGTCGCTGGACTGCGATATCGGCACCGTGTCTGCCGTCTCCGTAGACGCATGGTGGAACCATCTTCGTCGACGACTGTTCATCTTCGCTTTGGGGCTGCCACGCTGGAGCTGCCCTCGAAGGACACGGGGCATCCCACGGTCCTCTTCATCACTGGACGACACATAGGAGACCGAATCATCGATACAGTTCAAAGACATGAGTTGAGGCTCTTCGTCGCTGGACTGCGATATCGGCACCGTGTCTGCTGTCTCCGTTGACGCATGGTGGAACCATCCTCGTCGACGACTGTTCATCTCCGGATTGGGGCTGCCACGCTGGAGCTGCCCTCGAAGGACGCAGGGCATCCCACGGTCCTCTTCATCACTGGACGACACATAGGAGACCGAATCATCGATACAGTTCGAAGACATGAGTTGAGGCTCTTCGTCGCTGGACTGCGATATCGGCACCGTGTCTGCTGTCTCCGTTGACGCATGGTGGAACCATCCTCGTCGACGACTGTTCATCTCCGGATTGGGGCTGCCACGCTGGAGCTGCCCTCGAAGGACGCAGGGCATCCCACGGTCCTCTTCATCACTGGACGACACATAGGAGACCGAATCATCGATACAGTTCAAAGACATGAGTTGAGGCTCTTCGTCGCTGGACTGCGATATCGGCACCGTGTCTGCTGTCTCCGTTGACGCATGGTGGAACCATCCTCGTCGACGACTGTTCATCTCCGGATTGGGGCTGCCACGCTGGAGCTGCCCTCGAAGGACACGGGGCATCCCACGGTCCTCTTCATCACTGGACGACACATAGGAGACCGAATCATCGATACAGTTCGTAGACATGAGTTGAGGTTCTTCGTCGCTGGACTGCGATATCGGCACCGTGTCTGCCGTCTCCGTAGACGCATGGGGGAACCATCCTCGTCGACGACTGTTCATCTCCGGATTGGGGCTGCCACGCTGGAGCTGCCCTCGAAGGACGCAGGGCATCCCACGGTCCTCTTCATCACTGCACGACACATAGGAGACCGAATCATCGATACAGTTCGAAGATATGCGTTGAGGCTCTTCGTCGCTGGACTGCGATATCGGCACCGTGTCTGCTGTCTCCGTTGACGCATGGTGGAACCATCCTCGTCGACGACTGTTCATCTCCGGATTGGGGCTGCCACGCTGGAGCTGCCCTCGAAGGTCGCAGGGCATCCCACGGTCCTCTTCATCACTGGACGACACATAGGAGACCGAATCATCGATACAGTTCAAAGACATGAGTTGAGGCTCTTCGTCGCTGGACTGTGATATCGGCACCGTGTATGCCGTCTCCGTAGACGCATGGTGGAACCATCTTCGTCGACGACTGTTCATCTTCG
Source organism: Dermacentor silvarum (assembly GCF_013339745.2). Classification (NCBI taxonomy): domain Eukaryota; kingdom Metazoa; phylum Arthropoda; class Arachnida; order Ixodida; family Ixodidae; genus Dermacentor; species Dermacentor silvarum. The sequence goes on along the minus strand of NC_051164.1, from coordinate 19,011,432 downwards.
CTTTGGGGCTGCCACGCTGGAGCTGCCCTCGAAGGACGCAGGGCATCCCACGGTTCTCTTCATCACTGGACGACACATAGGAGACCGAATCATCGATACAGTTCGAAGACATGAGTTGAGGTTCTTCGTCGCTGGACTGCGATATCGGCACCGTGTCTGCCGTCTCCGTAGACGCATGGTGGAACCATCCTCGTCGACGACTGTTCATCTCCGGATTGGGGCTGCCACGCTGGAGCTGCCCTCGAAGGACGCAGGGCATCCCACCGTCCTCTTCATCACTGGACGACACATAGGAGACCGAATCATCGATACAGTTCGAAGACATGAGTTGAGGCTCGTCGTCGCTGGACTGCGATATCGGCACCGTGTCTGCCGTCTCCGTAGATGCATGGTGGAACCATCTTCGTCGACGACTGTTCATCTTCGCTTTGAGGCTGCCACGATGGAGCTGCCCTCGAAGGACGTAGGGCATCGCACGGTCCTCTTCATCACTGGACGACACATAGGAGACCGAATCATCGATACAGTTCGAAGACATGAGTTGAGGCTCTTCGTCGCTGGACTGCGATATCGGCACCGTGTCTGCCGTCTCCGTAGACGCATGGTGGAACCATCTTCGTCGACGACTGTTCATCTTCGCTTTGGGTCTGCCACGCTGGAGCTGCCCTCGAAGGACGCAGGGCATCGCACGGTCCTCTTCATCACTGGACGACACATAGGACACCGAATCATCGATACAGTTCGAAGACATGAGTTGAGGATCTTCGTCGCTGGACTGCGATATCGGCACCGTGTCTGCCGTCTCCGTAGACGCATGGTGGAACCATCTTCGTCGACGACTGTTCATCTTCGCTTTGGGGCTGCCACGCTGGAGCTGCCCTCGAAGGACGCAGGGCATCGTACGGTCCTCTTCATCTCTGGACGACACATAGGAGACCGAATCATCGATACAGTTCGAAGACATGAGTTGAGGCTCTTCGTCGCAGGACTGCGATATCGGCACCGTGTCTGCCGTCTCCGTAGACGCATGGTGGAACCATCTTCGTCGACGACTGTTCATCTTCGCTTTGGGGCTGCCACGCTGGAGCTGCCCTCGAAGGACGCAGGGCATCGCACGGTCCTCTTCTTCACTGGACGACACATAGGAGACCGAATCATCGATACAGTTCGAAGACATGAGTTGAGGATCTTCGTCGCTGGACTGCGATATCGGCACCATGTCTGCCGTCTCCGTAGACGCATGGTGGAACCATCTTCGTCGACGACTGTTCATCTCCGGATTGGGGCTGCCACGCTGGAGCTGCCCTCGAAGGACGCAGGGCATCCCACGGTCCTCTTCATCACTGGACGACACATAGGAGACCGAATCATCGATACAGTTCAAAGACATGAGTTGAGGCTCTTCGTCGCTGGACTGTGATATCGGCACCGTGTCTGCCGTCTCCGTAGACGCATGGTGGAACCATCTTCGTCGACGACTGTTCATCTTCGCTTTGGGGCTGCCACGCTGGAGCTGCCCTCGAAGGACACGGGGCATCCCACGGTCCTCTTCATCACTGGACGACACATAGGAGACCGAATCATCGATACAGTTCGAAGACATGAGTTGAGGCTCTTCGTCGCTGGACTGCGATATCGGCACCGTGTCTGCTGTCTCCATTGACGCATGGTGGAACCATCCTCGTCGACGACTGTTCATCTCCGGATTGGGGCTGCCACGCTGGAGCTGCCCTCGAAGGACGCAGGGCATCCCACGGTCCTCTTCATCACTGGACGACACATAGGAGACCGAATCATCGATACAGTTCAAAGACATGAGTTGAGGCTCTTCGTCGCTGGACTGCGATATCGGCACCGTGTCTGCCGTCTCCGTTGACGCATGGTGGAACCATCCTCGTCGACGACTGTTCATCTCCGGATTGGGGCTGCCACGCTGGAGCTGCCCTCGAAGGACACGGGGCATCCCACGGTCCTCTTCATCACTGGACGACACATAGGAGACCGAATCATCGATACAGTTCGAAGACATGAGTTGAGGATCTTCGTCGCTGGACTGCGATATCGGCACCGTGTCTGCCGTCTCCGTAGACGCATGGTGGAACCATCTTCGTCGACGACTGTTCATCTTCGCTTTGGGGCTGCCACGCTGGAGCTGCCCTCGAAGGACGCAGGGCATCGCACGGTCCTCTTCATCACTGGACGACACATAGGAGACCGAATCATCGATACAGTTCGAAGACATGAGTTGAGGATCTTCGTCGCTGGACTGCGATATCGGCACCGTGTCTGCAGTCTCCGTAGACGCATGGTGGAACCATCCTCGTCGACGACTGTTCATCTTCGTTTTGGGGCTGCCACGCTGGAGCTGCCCTCGAACGACGAAGGGCATCGCACGGTCCTCTTCATCACTGGACGACACATAGGAGACCGAATCATCGATACAGTTCTAAGACATGAGTTGAGGATCTTCGTCGCTGGACTGCGATATCGGCACCGTGTCTGCCGTCTCCGTAGACGCATGGTGGAACCATCCTCGTCGACGACTGTTCATCTTCGTTTTGGGGCTGCCACGCTGGAGCTGCCCTCGAAGGACACAGGGCATCGCACGGTCCTCTTCATCACTGGACGACACATAGGAGACCGAATCATCGATACAGTTCTAAGACATGAGTTGAGGCTCTTCGTCACTGGACTGCGATATCGACACCGTGTCTGCCGTCTCCGTAGACGCATGGTGGAACCATCCTCGTCGACGACTGTTCATCTTCGCTTTGGGGCTGCCACGCTGGAGCTGCCCTCGAAGGACACAGGGCATCGCACGGTCCTCTTCATCACTGGACGACACATAGGAGACTGAATCATCGATACAGTTCGAAGACATGAGTTGAGGATCTTCGTCGCTGGACTGTGATATCGGCACCGTGTCTGCCGTCTCCGTAGATGCCATTGAAGCGTCCGCTTGGGGGTAGCGATGGCGCGCCCCTGGAGTAGGAGAGGAAGCTGCCGGTTACCGTGTCTGCCGTCTCCGTAGACGCCATTGAAGCGTCCGCTTGGGGGTAGTGATGGCGCGCACTTGGAGTCGGAGAGGAAGCTGCTGGTTCACGCCTGCCTCGTAGTTGGCTTGTTCCACTTCCACGACTACGCTTTCGAGCTCTAGACGCAGACAGACCGCGGTAAGAACGCTTCGGTGGCATGGCTGCCAAGGACTGGTGGTGATGTGGAAGCAGCTCACGTGCACATGCTGATGATGATCCCAGACGCGCCCACGCCTGGCGATTTGCCACGAAACAATGAAGCGGTATAGAACAATAAGAGGCAAGGGAGTTTTTCTGTGTAAAATGTCCATTTATCGTTTCTTTTGTACTTGTTCTACGTTTTTTTGTCTACTTATTCTTGTCCCACCTTCCATAGTCGTGTTTTTGCCGTATTGTAAGGACATTGTCATCATCGTCGTCATTCAGCTAATTGAGTTATCGCGGCCAAAATCTACCCATTCGCACGATACGCCGTGTGCATACTATACTGTACTAGAATATTCTATATTATATAGTCTATCACAGTTGTTCCTTGCAGCATTGTGGAAGCTACATGACATTTTAGTGAATAGAAAGGCCGAACACCCCGTAAATTATGTTCATCCGCGCCGCGTCGTCTGCTCAGCGTCTGCAACGTCTGCTGCCGTCCTCCACGGTTGGTGGATTGACGCAACAAATGTTTTGGTGGCGCAACCATAAGCTGCGTTTACTTAAATGCGTCAGCGGGGCCCCGCTTCATCTATACGCTTTCTCAGCAGTTCCTGGCAGCCTCCTTAGCCAGAAGTAATGGCGAACGCCCGTATAAATTCCACGTCGTATGCTGGGCGTCTATTTGGCTTTTGCTTGCCCCCGCCATAACGTACCATACCAGAGTGGAGTAGTAAATTAATTATGTTATGACCAAATATCCCTTTATAGAGTATCGAATCATCAACGCATAACCAATGCTGAAGCTGTGGCGCCGTCTGCTAACTGGAAATAAAACCCCTTTTACGGCTTGGCTCTACCTCTATAGTCCTAGCAACACCAAAACAAACATCTGATCTCAATAATTACGACAAAACATACCTGATGTTTTGCCCTCAGCGAGTGATTACAGTAAGCGATGACTGATTTTACCATTTATTTCTTGTGGTCAGGCAAATTTGGGTCGAAGCGGGCGGTCTGGGCCAACGTTTGTCTGTGCTGCACGGGTGCTGCCATGTTGCTACGTAATCGCGGTTAGGGTGGCTATTACAATTACCGGCGGTAAACGCCAGAGAGTCAGTGGCGTTTACCGCCGTGGTCCATGTGGCATGGCAGGTTTGCTTGCGCTTGTTCGGCAGCTGTTTAGCATCCTAGCCGAATCATTCTGGGACTGCGAAGGAAAAGCTTGCAGGAAAGGCTTATTTCCGAAAACCCGTCATACAGCAAGACCATTGAAATTGGCCGGGCCCAGGAACTGGGAAAAGAGCAATTTAAAGAAATCAGTGAACTTACAGAAGCAGCACGTGCCACAGTAATTCAAGCTGTCACCACAGAAAGGAAACCGTGTAGTCATTGTGGCTATACCGCCCACCGTGGCGAAACATGCCCGGCTGAAGGAAAATCATGCAAAAAGTGTGGGGGGCGTTATCACTTTGCTCAGGCATGTAGATCGTCGGTGCGGCGAGAAGCCAGAGCGTTAAAAACGTGCTGCGCGAGGTACAAGCAGAAGAAGACGATTTCATTTTACAAGCCCTGGCTGTCAGTGCAGTTGAAGCGGCAGATCATTGGAGTGCAACAGTTGACATTGAAGGCCGCAAGTTCACGTGCAATCTATATAGACACAGGTGTTAACTGTTGCGTCATTTCAAACAAGGATGCTAAACAGCTGCCGAACAAGCGCCAGCAAACCTGCCATGCCACATGGACCACGGCGGTAAACGCCATTGAATCTCTGGCGTTTACCGCCGGTAATTGTAATAGCCACCCTAACCGCGATTACGCAGCAACATGGCAGCACCTGTGCAGCCCAGACAAACATTGGCCCAGACCGCCCGCTTCGATCCAAGTTTGCCTGACCGCAAGAAATAAATGGTAAAATCAGTCATCGCTTACTGTAATCACTCGCTGAGGGCAAAACATCAGGTATGTTTTGTCGTAATTATTGAGATCAGATGTTTGTTTTGGTGTTGCTAGGACTATAGAGGTAGAGCCAAGCCGTAAAAGAGGTTTTATTTCCAGTTAGCAGACGGCGCCACAGCTTCAGCATTGGTTATGCATTGATGATGCGATACTCCATAAAGGGATATTTGGTCATAACATAATTAATTTATTACTCCACTCTAGTATGGTACGTTATGGCGGGGGCAAGCAAAAGCCAAATAGACGCCCAGCATACGACGTGGAATTTATACGGGCGTTCGCCATTACTTCTGGCTAAGGAGGCTGCCAGGAACTGCTGAGAAAGCGTATAGATGAAGCGGGGCCCCGCTGACGCATTTAAGTAAACGCAGCTTATGGTTGCGCCACCAAAACATTTGTTGCGTCAATCCACCAACCGTGGAGGACGGAAGCAGACGTTGCAGACGCTGAGCAGACGACGCGGCGCGGATGAACATAATTTACGGGGTGTTCGGCCTTTCTATTCACTAAAATGTCATGTAGCTTCCACAATGCTGCAAGGAACAACTGTGATAGACTATATAATATAGAATATTCTAGTACAGTATAGTATGCACACGGCGTATCGTGCGAATGGGTAGATTTTGGCCGCGATAACTCAATTAGCTGAATGACGACGATGATGACAATGTCCTTACAATACGGCAAAAACACGACTATGGAAGGTGGGACAAGAATAAGTAGACAAAAAAAAAACGTAGAACAAGTACAAAAGAAACGATAAATGGACATTTTACACAGAAAAACTCCCTTGCCTCTTATTGTTCTATACCGCTTCATTGTTTCGTGGCAAATCGCCAGGTGTGGGCGCGTGTGGGATCATCATCAGCATGTGCACGTGAGCTGCTTCCACATCACCACCAGTCCCGTTTGGCAGCCATGCCACCGAAGCGTTCTTACCGCGGTCTGTCAGCGTCTAGAGCTCGAAGGCGTGGTCGTGGAAGTGGTACAAGCCAACTACGAGGCAGGCGTGAACCGGCAGCTTCCTCTCCGGCTCCAAGTGCGCGCCATCGCTACCCCCAAGCGAACGCTTCAATGGCGTCTACGGAGACGGCAGACACGGTAACCGGCAGCTTCCTCTCCGACTCCAAGTGCGCGCCATCGCTACCCCCAAGCGGAAACTTCAATGGCGTCTACGGAGACGGCAGACACGGTAACCGGCAGCTTCCTCTCCGGCTCCAAGTGCGCGCCATCGCTACCCCCAAGCGAACGCTTCAATGGCGTCTACGGAGGCGGCAGACACGGTAACCGGCAGCTTCCTCTCCGGCTCCAAGTGCGCGCCATCGCTACCCCCAAGCGAACGCTTCAATGGCGTCTACGGAGACGGCAGACACGGTAACCGGCAGCTTCCTCTCCGGCTCCAAGTGCGCGCCATCGCTACCCCCAAGCGAACGCTTCAATGGCGTCTACGGAGGCGGCAGACACGGTAACCGGCAGCTTCCTCTCCGGCTCCAAGTGCGCGCCATCGCTACCCCCAAGCGGAAGCTTCAATGGCGTCTACGGAGACGGCAGACATGGTGCTGATATTGCAGTCCAGCGACGAAGAGCCTCAACTGATGTCTTCGAACTGTATCGATGATTCGGTCTCCTATGTGTCGTCTAGTGATGAAGACGACCGTGCGATGCCCTGCGTCCTTCGAGGGCAGCTCCAGCGTGGCAGCCCCAAAACGAAGATGAACAGTCGTCGACGAGGGCGGTTCCACCATGCCCTCTATGATTGCACCGGCAGATGCAGCCGCGGGAAATAAGGCGTCATGGCGTACATTTCAGCGGGTTCCTGCCACGTCACAAGAAGTAACCAGGTTCAACGTGGAGCTTTTTCTTTTTTTTTATTCGGTTGTACCCCTTGTTTTATGCTCTCAACATGACACCATGCTCTCAGTGTGTTGTAGTTTCTTTAAACGGCCCGGCTGTACCGGTCGTGCACCCAATTTCTCCTAAATGTGCCGAGGCCACTCACTGGGCCAGCGCCTTATTCGGCGCTTGTAGATGGCAGCCATCTTTTCCTGGGGACTGCGGAAACAGGCGAACGAGCTCAGTCAGGGGTACCGCTCAGGATATGCCCGCAGTCCCTCCAAGCATAGTTTCCTACAATAATCACTAGAGGGAACTCCGGCTATAGTGTCCACTGAAGCTGCAAGCAGGGCGATTCAGCCTCCACATGTGTACAGTGTACTAGCACGGCCACTGGATAAAAAAATAAAAAAAGAGGTGCCGCTGGATAAAAAAAAGGTGCGGCCTGCCGCGTATGGCCAACACCACCTAGAACTCTCCTAGTCTAGGTGGTGTTGGTATGGCGCGCTGCTATGGGAGCGAACGTGACGGCCGTAGTTGCATTGTCGGCCGCTTGGCTGAGCCAAACGGCGCTAGTTGAGGGGGATGGGCCGCATCGGCTTGCACGCGCGACGGCGTTCCAAGCGCGTTCCTGACGCATTTGCTATGCCGATGCCAGACAACAGCCCCCGGCCTTTGGCGCCGCGGCGGATCACACCGTTTTCGATGCACGCGGCAGGCCGCACCTCTTTTTTAATTTTATTGCGATAGCAATTATATGGACACTCCAAAGCAGATTTCTGCCGTCGGCGTCGCCGTCGCCGTCGCCGTTGCCGTCGCCGTCGCCGTCGCCGTGAGGTTCCGTATGACGTCAATGGAGATGAAATCGTCGCCGCGCGCCGCCGAACGCTGTATATGCGAGTGAAAGGGCGCGAGGGACGCGCGCTTTCACGGGGAGTGAACGCACGGCGGAGAGAGAGAGAGAAATAACTTTATTAGGTCCAGCGGTTTTGGGGACTAGGTCCCCGCCTAAACGGCGGCCAGAAGCCCTTGGGCCCTGGCGGCGTCTTCAGCCAGCTGGACGGCCCAGAGTTGTACTTCCGGGTCAGAACTGAGTAGTACGGCCTCCCACTGCTCCTCATTATCTATTTTGCGGCCCTGTCGCGTCACCTGAGGGCAAGCCCACAGGATGTGTCTCAGATCCGCCCATCCTTCACATAACCGACATTTGCCCTCATATTTATCTGGATAATACCGGCTGTAGGCCACGGGATTCGGATAGGTTTTGGTTTGAAGGAGGCGCCAGGCCACCGTCTGCGGCTTACTGAGTGTTGGGTGGGCGGGGGGATACCGAATCCTCGCCAATCTATAATATTTGGTGATTTCATCGTAACTAACCATGCGCTCCTCTCTCATCTCTGGGTGAGGCTGCTCTCTGGCTCGGTTAGTGAGTTCTCGAGCCAATGTGTGAGCCGCCTCGTTCCCAGGGAGGGAGGCATGCGCAGGTGTCCAGATAATTTGTATGTGTCTGTAGTCTTTCAAATTGGTTAAAATCTTAATCGCCTCTGGCGATACTCGCCCTCTTAAGAAATTTCGCACTGCTGCTTTTGAGTCACTAATTATGTGTCTGGCCGACGAGGAAGCTATCGCCAATGCGATGGCTGATTCCTCTGCCGTTTCTACGCTGTGCGTTCGTAGTGAGCCGCCAGCTGTCATCTTGCCTTCTTTATCAGTGATTACGACAGTCATTTTTTGCTCATTTGGATATTTCGCGGCGTCTACGTAGACCACGTCCTTGATGTTTTCGTATTTATTTCTGAGGGCCTTTGCCCTCTCCACACGCCTTCCCGCGTCGTTCTCCGGGTGCATGTTTCTGGGAATCGGTAGAACCTTTATCCTTCCGCGTATTTCTCGCGGTATATCCATCTTGATTCCCTGTTGCGTTGCATAGCCTATATGGAGGCAATCAAGTATCGTCCTGCCCGTAGCAGTCTGAGCTAGTCTCTCGTATTGGGCCGTTTTGTGCGCTTCTATTAATTCATCTAGGGTATTGTGTACACCTAAGGCAAGTAGTCTTTCCGTAGATGTACTGACAGGTATTCCAAGCGCTTGTTTATATACTTTCCTTATCAAGGCTTCAATTTTTGCTTTTTCTGCCATGAGGAGGTTCAGATAAGGAGTCACATATACTATTCGGCTAATAGCAAAAGCCTGTACTAACTTAATTAGGTTGGCTTCCTTCATCCCGCTGTGTCGGTTTGCAATTCTTGCGATCAGGCGCATTGTTTGTTGCGTCCCTCTTTCTAAAGCCTTTATCGTTTCATTATTTCGCCTGTTTGCTTGTATCCGCATGCCTAGTACCCGAATACTGTCAACTGCTGGTATTTGTTGGCCCCCCGCGCTTAGTCGTATTTGGGATATGCTGTTGTCTTTACGGCTGCTTCTTTGTGGGTGGTAAATCAAGAGTTGCGACTTCTGTGGTGAGCACTGAAGGCCCCTACTGCCAACATATTCCTCTACTCTGCGTATTGCTTCTTGGAGGGTAGCCTCGATGTATCCGTCGCTGCCCCCTGTGACCCACAGCGTGATATCATCAGCGTATAAACTATGATGTAGCCCTTCCACTGTGTTCAACTTCTCCGGGAGGCCGATCATGGCCACGTTGAAGAGTAGTGGCGAGAGAACTGATCCCTGTGGTGTTCCTCGGCTCCCTAGTCTTATATCGTCCGAATGTATGTCTCCGATCGTAATTCGGGCATTTCTGTTTAATAGGAAGTCTCTAATGTATTCGTAGGCCCGTTTACCAACTCCTAATCCTTGGAGGTTTCCTAAAATAGCTTCATGTGTAATGTTGTCAAAAGCTTTTGCAAGATCTAGGCCTAATATGGCTTTGTTGTCTCTTGTTTTTGAGGCTGTGTCTATAATTTGGTGTTGGATTTGAAGCATGATATCTTGTGTGGAAAGTTTACATCGAAAGCCTATCATCGTGTGCGGGAAGAGGTTATTGTCGTCCATGTATCTTACTAGACGCGTGAGTATCACGTGTTCCATTAATTTTCCCGCACACGATGTCAATGATATTGGTCTTAGATTTTCTAACTTCAGAATTTTTCCTTGTTTAGGGATCATGACTATATGCGCTGTTTTCCACAGTTGAGGTATAGCCCCCTTCTCCCAGCAGTCGTTCATGTATTGGGTAATCGCCTTTATAGAGGGATCATCGAGATTCCGTAGCATTTTGTTGCTGATACCATCGGGACCCGGGGCGGATTTCGGGCGCAAGACCTGCAGCGCCTGTCTAACTTCTGCTTCCGTTATAGGCATGTCCAATTCAAGGTTTTCCTCTCCGGTATAGTGCGGTAAGGGAGTCTGCGCTAGGTCGCCTATGTATAGTGATTGGACTTCTTGCAGTAATTCTGCTTCTGTACCTGCATATTGGTGGGTTAGCTTATTGATGTTGTGCCTTTGTGCAATTTTGCCATTTTCAGGGTCAATCAAGTGCCGTAGGATATTCCATGTTTTTGCCGAGTTTACTTCTCTCTGCATTCTGTTACACGTAGCTTCCCAGTTTTGCCGCGTCAATCTATTTGTGTGTTTCTCGATTTCCCTGTCTAGTTCGGCCATTTTCCGCCTAAGATTTCTATTGAGCCGTTTCCGTTTCCATCGTGTTGCTATGCTGTTCCGTGCTTCCCATAAGTGTAGCAATTTTGCATCTGCTTGTTCTAGCCCAGCCTCGTCTGGTATATTCTTTGTGGCTCTCTTTACACTATTGAGAAGTTTCTGTGTCCAGACCTCAAAATCCTCAATTGTGTCGCCATCTTCGTTTGTTTCCTCCGCCCGTATTTGTCGGAAAAGGTCCCATTCTACCATGGTGAGGGATTTTCCTTTCCTTTGCGGGGGGCCGGCCTTTATTACTGTCTCAAGAATGTAATGGTCACTCCCAAGATTTTCCTGGATGTTTGTCCAATGGGCATCAGGCATGTTTTTGATAAATGTTAGATCTGGCGTAGTATCGATGCTGACGCTATTGCCTATTCTGGTAGGTGTTTGTGGGTCCGTTACTAAGGTAAGGTGGGCTCTTTGCGCCTCAAGCCATAGATTCCTGCCTTTCGCGGTGTCGTTTTTGTACCCCCAGCACTGGTGTGGAGCATTAAAGTCTCCGAGTATTACCACTGCCTGGCGATTGGCTATAGTTAGTGTTTGTGTAATTAACTCTCCAAACCTCATCTTGTTGCTTCTAGGGCTGCTATAAACATTTAGTACGAATAAACTTCCCTGATGTTGTCGTTTAGGAATTATCTCGATCAGGACGTGGTCTACGTTTAAAACCCCTGTATCGTGCGTTAATACCGCTAAATTTCTGTTCACTAGAGTTGAGACGGGCGTTTTCTCGCTCGAAGTACCATACGTTTTATATCCGGACAGTTTGGCTGGTCCTCCCGTTTCCTGCAGAGCAATGATGTCTGGCGCCTCCTTGTTATTTATGAACTGCTGAAGGTTACTCCGTTTCCGACGGTACCCCCTGCAGTTCCACTGCCAAATTTTGTAATGATTACGTGACGCCATGTTTACTGGAAACTAGTTCACCAGGGGCTCTAGTGACGTCGGTCCCCGCAGGCCTATCGTAGGGTTTGTGGATTTTTATCGGTCCTATTCCCGTCGAGCGTCCACTTTGTTGCACGTTCTCAAGCATTGTAACCCGAGAATCGATTCCTTCAATAATCTGCTGCATTTTTTCTAGTGGTGCTTGTATGCCTACATACTGTTTTTGTACGGTTTCGGCCAGTTTGGTTATCATGCTCTCGATCTTTTCAATTCTCTCAGTTATATCATCTGTGCTAGATTCCTCAGTATTTTTCCTCTTTGCTGGAGGTGCTCCTGTTGTGCATTTTGCTGGTTCTCCTCCCAAAGTTGTCGGGGGATTGGCCTCTTTCCCTTTGTTTTGACGAAGTTCCTTATTTTCTATGCGGAGGCGCCGGATTTCCTCTCTCTGTGTCGCGTTTTCACGAATGACCCCCTCGAGTGCTTTCCTAATATCATAGATTTCTTTTTCTAGAGCGGATCTATTCCCGTTCTTCGGAGCAGAGGAGACCGTATCTGCCCAGCTCACCTTTACACCTTCGTCTGCTGGCGTTCCTCTGGTGCTGCTGGTCGCCTTTTGTGGTGACGCCTGTCTCCTCGTCCTCGATGGGGACCGGGACCGGGTTCTTGATGGAGACCGTGACTGGCGATGTCCTCTGTGTTTCCCTTCCGGAGGGGGAAGTCTTGGAAAGGAGCTGGAACGGCTTCTCCTTCTAATTTCCCTCGTCGGCGTCGCGTTGTCTTGTCTTGTACGGAGGGTTTCATGGCTTGAGCGGTTCCCTTGGTGGTCCGATGTGGTGAGTGTGGAGTCGTCCCTCGGTTGCTTGGTCCCTTGTTGTTCGTGCTGCACACGCTCCCAGTACCTTTTTTTCAGTAGGTATGGTGTTTTGAACCACTCGCGGCACTGTTTGTCCCCTGTAAGGTGTCCCTTTCCGCACAAAGAGCATCTCGGATCACATTGGTGGTCCTCGGTGGGATTCAGCATTCTGCAGCCTCTACAGTGCTTGGTATTGGGTGCCGGGCAGACGTCCGCTCGGTGTCCTAGGCGACCGCATGTAGTGCACAGCTCGTGTTTCTTTCGGTATAACACACAGCGGTATTCCGCGCCTCTGTAGTACACGTAGTGCGGCACGTAAGTGCCTTCGAACACTATCACTACAGAGTCCGTTCGGCCCATGCGTCTCGCATGGAGAATTGTCGGATTTCTTCGATTTACAAGACTTTCCTCTATGTCTTCTGGTGCATCGTAGTCCGGGATTCCCCTTATAACACCTTTGGATGTGTTGTCAGGTGCCGTGATATACGCGGCTGCTCCAAAGACGCCTGTTCCAATCCGGATCTCTTTTAGTTGACTGTAACGCTTCGCGTTTTCCAGCTTCGGTGTGCTCATGATGAAAGTGTTTTGCTTTGAGTTCACTCGAAGAGTATCTTCTTCCGCGTCTTTCATGGTTATTCCTGCTGCACGCAGAACGCCGTCTTTTATAATCGCAGAGCTCTGCATCGTGTCAAAACCTCCTCTGGGACGAATGACTACCTTGTAGTCCTCCTCTGGTAGCTGTGGCTGTCGTGGAGCCGGCGTTCCGTGCTTGCGCCAGCTGTTGCGTCTCGTTGCCAGCCGATGCGTCTCGTCGGCGTTCCTTAAGCTGTCGCCGATACTCGAGCGTTCCTTAGTCCTAGATTTTCGGCGGGTGTGTGCCGCCATCCATCCTGGATCCTCGTATTCTTCAGGGGAGATTGTCTCTCCCTCCACTCCGACGACGTCCATGTCCTCTGCCGGTGTTGGCCCTTGGCGGAGTGGGGCCCAGTCTCCACTCAGGCCAGGGTGCGGGAGACCCGCCGGCGCAGCGGGTCGGTGTCGTCGTATGCCAGGTAAGGGTTAGCTGGGCCGCCGGCGTGGCGGCTCAAGAAAGTCGTTACTGTGCCCCAGAGAGGAGCCCTCCTGCCAAAAACTTGTCGTTCTCCGAAGGCAGTGATGTTCCGACGTCTCTCTTCGTCGAAGTACGGTTTAGAGTCTCCGCACGGCGGAGAACAAACGCGCGTTCTGTGCTGTGCTCCCTTAAGGGCTGCAGAAGTAGGCGTCTCTTTCCTCCTTTACAATCACCATATATGTAGAGCAAACGCGCCTTCTTCCAACGCGCGAAAGGCCGAGGGGGGAGGACGAGGGAAGGGAGGCGACGTTTAGCTGCGGCACCAAGTGCCTATTTATATCTGAGGCTCCGGCAACAGTCACCAACGCCGCACGCATTTTGTGCGAACGCGGGCAAAACGCCGACGGCGTCGACAACAGTTCTGCGTGTTGCCGGTGCTGCTGCATGTCCAAGTTTATACAGCTGATAAAGCTACTATCATTACTCCGTATAGCTCTCTACAAATTTGCTATCGCAATTGATGCTTCGCCTTTCAGGTGAAACTGCGACAACTTTTTATTGCGATAGCAATTATATGGACACTCAAAAGCAGATTTCTGCCGTCGGCGTCGCCGTCGCCGTCGCTGTCGCCGTCGCCGTCGCCGTGAGGTTGCGTATGACGTCATTTGGAGATGAAATCGTCGCCGCGCGCCGAACGCTGTATGTGCGAGTGAAAGGGCGCGAGGGGCGCGTCTTTCACGGGGAGTGAACGCACGGCGGAGAACAAACGCGCGTTCTGCGCCGTGCTCGCTTAAGGGCTGCAGAATTAGGCGTCTCGTTTCTCCTTTACAATCACCATATATGTAGAGCAAACGCGCCTTCTTCAGACGCGCGAGAGGCCGTGGGGGAGGGGGAAGGAAGGGACGCGACGTTTAGCTGCGGCACCAAGTGCCTATTTATATGAGAGGCTCCAGCAACAGTCACCAAAGCCGCACGCATTTTGAGCTAACGCGGGCAAAACGCCGATGGCGTCGACAACAGTTCTGCGTGTTGTTGCTACCAAAGCCGCTCACCTTACTTCGTATGACATTGCTGTGTTGCTATCGCATTCATTGCTTCGCCCTTAGGGCGAAACTGTGACATTTTTTTATCCAGCGGCCGTGGTACTAGAATGGGGGAGTGGGTCCAACGGACGCTTTGGCAAGCGCCGAAGGTGATGCGAAAAAAAACTTGGAGGGCGCTTAGGCTTTGCCTTCAAGAGTGGAACGCGATAGCGTCATTGATCCCAATCCATCACACGTGTCGCAAGAGCGAGCGCGCGCTCCGGCGCTTTATGCCCTAGCGGCCACTAAGACACACCTCAAACCGCAGGTGGAAAAGGGTTTTGTGTTTGAGTTTCCGCGTAACAAAACTATGTCTTTTCGTATGTTCAAATTACACTGCGACGCTATCGTGCCTGTAGGTTGTGTGAAAGTCCTACTTTACGAATTTTCGACGCATTTTACTTCGGGAAATTCAATTTGTTGAGTAACACCCGTGCGCGCGGTTCGGGCTGGTTTTAGGTGCGAAGCATCTTTTGCGCTTGGGCTGTCGGCGTCTCTTGTCGTCGTAGTCGTAGTCACGGTAAGCAAGCGGCTCGGGCTCGCGCTCGGCACGTGCTCATGCCACTGCTCCCGCGTTCGTCGTCGTCGTCCACAGCTGGCTGCTTTGCCGCTCATCATTCCAGCGTAGAATTTTACATCTCTTCTGTCGGTGTAATGGGGCGGCCGCGTTTACGGGGTTATGAGCCATTGGTTAAGGCAGTATGACCCCATTAGCGGTGCCAACCAACCATTAACCAACCAGGAACACCTTAAGACGCATAAAAAATATACGGGGGAAAACGACGGCTAAGTAATTATTTGCAGTGCTTATATAACTAGACCAGGAACGTAAAACTTTTGTCGCACATTGCACTTATTATGACCCCCCTCCGCTTTCCAGGAAACATGTCTTGTAACCAACAGCTAATGTCGGGACACTGGGAAGCATAGCTGGAAGTGGCCATATCACACGCTCAAACACTTGAATAAGATTTTTTTTGAAATACTGTGTTTGATCCAACCTCATTTAACTTCGCACAGAGAGTTTCAATAGCGTACGATCAATTTTCACTAAATTTTGTCTTGGTGGCGTTTATAGTGCTGTCAGGGCAGTGGGCTAAATTTTGTCCCGCTCGTTAGACAGGCTCATGAGTCGTAACACTCTAGAGTGCTTGGAGACGTAATTTACTGCGAAAGTCCCAATTACCCATCTACTTTTGACTTAACCTTTACATCAAACATTACCTGGTCCTCAGAGTCCCAAACCACAAAGAAGCAGCTTCCTTTAGTTCAGTGAGGACACCAGGCGAACCCAATATATCACGCATGAAAAAGTAATAAAGAAAAATGAGGGTTCAATAATTATTCGTTACGTTTCTAAATAAGGCATAAACGTTAAAACTTCGCCACACATTGCACCTAAAATGCTGTCTATTCCATCAAAGTATAAAATATCTGTCACAGACCCCGTGAACGAGGCGCAGACGCCGGACCAAATTCCAAAGCCGACTTATCAGCTTCCGAAAATAATCCCACGAAAGCAAGGACAATTAAGAGCGGGCCCTCTGGTGCGCCAGCGAACGCCGGTTGCTGTCCAAAGACCGAGTCAGAGCCCAGAGTTGTCAAAACACAACAAAATATATTCTTCACACAAGGCAGTTACACACAAACTTGCACACTTAGGCTAGACACATTATAATACAAATCAGATGGGTATTCACAAAGCACAGGAAAATAATTAACGACAAGCACTAAGAGTCCAACACGTAAAGTACAAAATGAATAGGAACACTAAGTGTCCAATCGTATTCACCATGCTGGTCTTGTCAGACGATCTCGGCGTGACTCGGGGCAGATCTCGAAGAACTTCTTCCGTAAATGCAGACGCTCGATGAACTCGTCGACTAGCTTGCCGGGGAATCCCCTTCTTCCGCAGACGCTCGGTCTTCACGTTACATCACTTCGCTGGTGCGGACTGAACTACTGAACTCCCTGAATTCCCCTAAACGATTCTAGCACGGCGGTTATATAGCTTCCACAGGCGTTCTCGAACATTCTTATCGGTGTCGTGATCTCGTAGCATGGCCAAAGCTTGGGAAGCTTCTACTCTTTTCTGGTACCTTCGACCGCCGCTGTCGGAGCATTCTCGAGGGGGGGTGATGACTCATCCTGTTGGTGTATGCTCACGCGGTAGTTTGTCGACTCGCCGGGTGAGAAGGTGTCTCGGCGCGCGCGTGTGCTCTCTCTCTCTCTCTCCGGTTAACGTCGCTTCGTCGCGTCTCTTCCAGACGTTTCGGCGCCGTTGTTAGCGTTGTTGCTTGAGGCGTATGCGCTCTCCCCCTCTGTTGAAGTTGCCGCGGGGCCGGCGTGTTCTTTCGCTGGCTTGCGTGATACGCGGCGCGCGCTTGGATTACGCGCTCTTTTGTGAAAATATCCTAAACGCACAGTTTTCTTGGGACATCGGAAAACCTAGCTAATAACAGCAGCGTGATAATTTCGAATACTTGCTTACAGTTTTTTTAAAGCTTGTTACGGGCCGGGGTTTGGGGGTGCCTTCAACAGCGTCTGCTTGGAGCTCGAACCAGGTTGACCATTGGAGAAGGTCCGGCAGGGAAGACGAGGCGACGTAAAAACAAGTAACACAAGTTCAATATATGGTTACGAGTGAGCGGTGTGCTCCAAAGAAAGCATACAAGAAAAGTTCAGCGTGCATGCACCGGCACGCTAGGGCAAAGCAAAGGTGTTCTTCCACGTGGCTGCTGGCTGGCTTTCTTACACCCTCCACCATCCGGGCAATGTTCCCTTCTATTTTCTGCCACTGTAGGACATGGGGTCGAGGAGTAGAGATGGCGGGGTAGCGGAGTGGGGTGAACGTCCTCAGCGGGGGAGGAAAGCTTGAGGGCGGCACGTCAGGTTTCGTCTCTGACCCTAGCGACTGACACGTCTATTCATGTGGACGAGCGCGATGGTTAGGTATGTCCAAGTTTATACAGCTGATAAAACTACTCTTCTTACTCCGTATAACTCTCTACTAATTTGCTATCGCAATTGATGCTTCACCTTTCGGGTGAAACTGCGACAAATTTTTTCTCACAGTTACAGAGTATCCAGGAAGAGGGGACCCAGGGCAAAAAGCTGCTTGATGCAACTCGAACCCTGCCCAGCGTCCGTTGATCGCATGACACAAATTGGGGCACATGGCCGTGGCATTTTTACAATTCTAACTTCAAACGTGATGCACATACGTATTTCCGACTACCAGAAAATAGCAAGGCCTACGCAAAACCGAGAAAACAATCATAACGAAATAACACCACCTACATATTTTTTTCGGTTATCAAAATGAAATGTGCACATAAGTGCCGCTTCTCAACTAACGTATTTCTTGCCGCCTTGGGTCACAGTATAGGCTCCGTACAGTGAAGTTTGCTGCGATTGCTGCGCCATCTGTCGCAGCGCCGCCAACAATAATGAGACGGCCAAAGCGCGCGGGGGTATTCGTAGGCGCGGCGTCGCTGGTGCTGTTCGGTCGTTTCTGGCGTTGAGACAATGTCATCCTTCAGCTCGACTAATTCTGATCCATCGACTGAAAGCGTACGGGAAAGGAAGAGGAACAAGTGCCGGTACTGCTGCGTAAAAAACTGGCACAGCCACGAAGGACAGCCTGGCGTGAAATTGTACCGATTTCCAGGCCGTCCGTGGGAGCAAGAACGACGGAAAAGATGGTATTGTTGCTGTTCGAAAAGTAACTGTGAAAACAGCGTTTTCCTAGTGTCAATGTAAATATATCCTTTAATGTCTAGCCAGGTCTAGCTGCTTGAGGTTCTGCAACTGTATTTGTGTGCTTAGCGCGGTTGGAAGTGTATGGAGCACGTTTTGTTCAGCAAGCTTGCGTAGCGCGAGATTTTACGCGCGAATTTGTGCCTCAAATGCTCTTGTAGGCTGCATGCGAACCTTTGTTGATTTGCTTGCATGCGTGTAGTCCGGTAATTAGTTGTTAAATTGCGTTTTTCTGTGATACTTTCAGCGAAGTAAGTAAACTCGGTTTGCCTTGATTTTGGGGGTAGTGGTGTGGTGCGTGTAACATCTAAACTTCAAATGCATTCACCAAGTGGCGCCCGCTGTGAGAATGCTCGCTCTCGTCAGCGCTTTGTGGCGTGTTTGCCTCGTTTACCGTCTCGTGAAGAAGTCATTCGGTTACTGCATGTGCGCTCTTGCTTGCGGCCTCATGCATAGGGCACTGTGTCGTCAGTATGACCTGCCTAATATTCGCAACCATACGTACTCCTCTTGTTTTCTTCAGCGAGAACGACGGCTCGCCGTGGATGCCGACGCAGACGAGCAGAATCTGCTCCATGAACACTTCGTGAACGGCGGAGTACGTAATAAAGGAAAAATCAACACCTAGAAACGCTTCATTTATAGAGTTGCAAAAATGCGTTTCTGCGTACGTCGGCCACGACATGAACGAAATACTGTAAATAGCAGAGTTGCAGCTGGATATTTCTGAGTCCACGCACCGGAATACCTGGCAAGGTAGCAAAAACGACGTGTAATCACCGAATGTCGATTTGGGACTGTTCTCATTCAAAAAACGTCGCGGTAGCATAATCTTGGTTTGAGCTAGTTGCAATACACCGCAAGCTCCCGTCCTGTTTGTGTGTTCGTCTTCGTTTAACTTGCACCGCAGATTTTCCTCCAATAAGTCGTGGTAGCGTGTGCGCTTCCACTTATGCGTCAAAACCACTTGCTGATATAAAAATGCATGCATGTTCTCCCTACCTGCAAGGAAACGTCGTACACTTGTTTCCCTTGCTGAGAGTGACGTCCTCCTTCACGTCGTAAATGTGGCCCGCCACATACAGCTTGTCTCCTTTGTCGAGTATAGGCGCACGAAAGTAATTTTCAATACAGCTTATCGGCTTAAAGCCGCAAAACAACACACGCGATATTTTGAACGTCACGCGCGCGTTGAAACACGTTCAGTCGCTGCCGCGGGGCTCGGAGCAGCCGTCTCAGTGTTTCACATTCCTACCACCATTGGCGCTGCACGGCGTTTTGCCGTAGCGCCCTCTGTTCACTGTACGGAGCCTATAGAAGCAACTGGGTAAGTATCGCTGTTCATTAAAACCCTTTGACGCTGCATTGGAGCACTGGGTATATTGACCCTTTTCGCGGCGATCCCGTGGGCGCTGCCATGTTTGGTCACGTGGTGACGCGTCCATTGCTTGCCTCAACTGCCTCCGTTGCCTCCTTGCTTACAATAGAAATGTATGACGCCGGCGCGGCTTAGAAAACCTCTGTTTTCGGAGATATCGTAGACGGTGACTAAGTGGACGACACGAAGCTTTGATCACAGCTTCAGAGAGCAAGCAAAAGCGCTTTCAGAGCTAATTAAGCTATGTCCAAACGGCGCAAGCAGCTTATATGGTGCTTGTTCTAAAAGTGGGGCTAAGCTATCCAGTATTCCAAGCTATCCAAACATTCCGCTCATGAATTCAGTCAGGATTAGTGCGTTTTGCTCTGTGTTCTTTATTCGGCAAATATTTTGAAGCAGTGGCTTGTCTGTTTCTGACTCAGTGAAGTTCCTCGGTGCGGCCACAATCTGATTATTTTCTGCGTAATCGCTCGCGGGTGTGCTCAGTTCCGATAGATTTGTTCTTGCTGCGCACAAGGCTTGAAACGTAGCTGTTTTGTACATTGTAATACCTTGTAGCAAATATATATTACAGCTAGTATCTCGCTCACTCTTGTCGACCGTCACGAAACATTCAGCTTCGACCATTCGTGCGCTATCGGAGTAGTACCGTCATTTATTGTGTGTATATAGTGCGCATATATTCAACTGTGCATCCATTCGCTTATTCTTGATACGTCGGTGATAGAGTGGGCGTAAGTTTTCCTGCCATTTGGGAAAGATGTGTATATATATAGATAACGTGCGCGAAACTTACTATGACAGGAAGCGGCGCTACTCCCTTTGTCATTGTTTAACGAGTGGTACTCACTCTTGCCGACGTTCTGGGTATGAATCACTTTTCTTGAAAGTTAGCGATACAAGGCTGGCGGATGAGCAAATTTCTGTGTCCTCGAGGAAAGCCGTACATCACGAAGTGCCGGAAACACGTATATGAACAGATGCAGCAGCGGTCCGCGAACTTGGCCACACATATTCATTCTATTCCTTAACATGCCAGACACTATTTCTGCAGCCAACTACTGCACACGTCTTCAATCCACATGATTCAACCTAGCATGATTGGAGCACAGTGTGTTAGCGAAAACTCAGTGGCATTTCCGACAGCTGATCGCACAGAAGCAAGGTAGAAGCGGTAATGGTTTCGTATTCGTGCGCGGTCGCGTGAACTACGGTCGCTGAGGAGAGATATGGCGCGTAGAGTCACTGGAAAAATTTTAGAGCATCGCATTTGTTTTCCGCGAGCCGCCGCCTGCCACGGCCACGGGTGATTGGGGCGCTCGTGTCACGTGACCTTTTGCCGCCATATTTCTTCCAAGCCCTTTCAGTTGGCAGGTCGAACTCGTAGCGTACGCACCGCGCACGGAGAGCACTTCGCCGTTTCGTTCAACGCTTGCGTTGCGCTTGCGAACACAGGCGTCAGAAATAACCTATAATCATGCCTGGTTGCTGCGCCTTCGGGTGTAGCAACCGAACGGAGTCCGGGAAGGCATTTTTCTCTATTCCGTGCGGGAAGGACGACGGTGAACGACGTTCTGCGTGGCTCCACAGAATTGGTCGCAAAGACTTCGCGCCTTCGAAGAACACCCGCTTGTGCGAGGTAAGTTTCTTGAATAACTAGTTTGCTGGACAGTTATTGCTTTCAAGCGAGCGTACTTGCGTGTGACCGCTAAACTTTACATGTCCGGTTCACGCTCATCGTTCTGCGTGCGGCTATTGAACACTATGTAGCTAGCACATGTGGTTTTGAGTGAGCTGTTCTGTTCTCGTGGCTCGCTTTGTTTCACGCTAGTGAAAATCGCCCAGTACCTATGTTTCAAGTAAGCTCCTCTACTTAGTGCTGTTGAAAACATCGCAGTACGAACTTTCTAGCAAGCTCTCCACTTTTTCATTCGGTTTGCGCGCCGCGTTTTAAGAAAACGTACATACATGTCAAGCAAGCTGCTGTGCTTGATTCGCGCGGCTCGATGGAAACAACAAACATGCATTTCAAGTGAGCGTGTTGTGCTACAGAGTAAAAGGAGGCGGTTCCCATGAATAACGTGTTTTAAACAAGCACCAGGTCTATACAGAAAATGTTGCTTCAAAATGCCTTCTATAGATTTCCTGACTCTGTTTTTGCGACTACTTACACTTTAGATATTTTAAGCACTGTCACAGGGTAGGGTTATTAACATTCCTATTTTTCTTTGTTTTCTCCATGGACAAACTATAGGACCATTTCATTCCTGATGATTTTGAGAAACGAAGAGTCGAATCGGAAGACCGGTATGCTGTTGTCATGCTTGACGAAATAAATTGTTGTGACTGTTGTGAAATATGTTGCTTGCCTACACATCTTACTTTGTGACTGCATGCTGTTCTGAAAATGCGAATTTTGCTGACAGCATGAAGCAATTCGGGGACCAATGGTATGTTGTCCGTTATACAGGGAGGCTGTAAAATAGTAATTTTTATTGCAAACCTGCTACAACATGATTACGAATGCTTGTCAACTGGCACAGCACCTCTATAAACAGCCTCATACATCTTTTTATGCCGTGAGTGCAGTGACAAGAACATCATTTAAAAAATAGACGTGCTCAATGTTACAATTCCGTTTCAGAAACCTAGTTTTTACCGTGTCTTCGCAACTTTTTTTTTCGATAACGTCTTTTTGTGTTAATGATCCGATTCACATAAAGGGTATACAATAAAAGGAGCATGATCGAAAAATATATAGGAAAACCGCACCACTGTTTAGTACTGGCAATGTCAACACAATACTCCAGAACACAGTAACAGATTGGAAATAAGTGCACTAAAAGGTTGACATTATCAAAGGTACAAAAAAAAAAAAAAAAAAAAAAAACATTCGTACACATTCTTTATAGCCGTATGCGGATACCTGCTTGAGTTTCGCGTGAATTAAAAGCTGTTAACCAGTCGTTTACAACGTTACCTTCAGAGAGCTTATTTCACAAATCGACGAGAACATTACAAGCACGCATTCGCAAACACGCCAGTAGCCGCAAGACGCGCAGTTTGTTTGCAGAGGCTGCTGGCGTTTTATCACTGATACGTGACAGGCAACTTTATAAATCTACATAAAAATTACTGCTTACACTTCGCTCCGATTATACAGATAAACAAGCGCAGCAGTAAGCTGTTTACATTTGCTTGCTTTTGTACTTCGAAAGGACGCGAACGAGCACTATGAAGGCAACCTGAACACCCACTGCACATTCCATCGGCTGTCAAGCTGCGTTTTTAGCGCAAACACAACCTCAAGGCCCAGTTTTCATGCAAAAGACGTTTCAAGCGAATTCACTGGGCACATACAAGTATGTTTGCAGCAGCTCTGCACATAGCACTTGACGCTAGACGAAGTCCAAAAGCGACACGTAGAGCATCGGTTCGCGAGCATCGGAACCATTGCCGCACATTTTATACGTTCCGTCGCTTACCGCGGAGTACGTTCATTTACGTCGATATCTTGATGTCACTTGTGGCATCCACTTGAAGAAAAACACAAAAATAATCCAGTTTCGTGAAACGGGACTCGAAATCTAGGGGGGAAATCTGTCAGTTAAGTCAACGCTACTCAATGCACGCTGGCACCGCTACAGCGCGTCGGCGGTCTGGAAGGAACATGGCCGCCGCCACCCAATGTTGCCGACATGCCGCGTACCTTTGCGGTACTCTGTTTTTCCAGTGATTCTAATGGCGCGCCGCGGTGAGCGCCATCTCGTTTCTCTAAAAGAAACTGCTCCGCGAAAGGGCTCAATATGCTGCTCTTCAATGAACGTTACTGATGCGGACGCGTAAGAAGCAGGCCGAGCGGGTCGCCGGGCAAATTATGCGAGTGAAGAAGCACTACACCAATATTTCTTTAATTTACCAAACACAAGATTGATAGCAAAAATGAGTTTACGAGGGAGATCGTCATAGTGTGCGTGGTATTCTTTGCAGTTGTTTGTCTCTTAAAAGAGATAGCCAACAAAGTGTTGTGAAGTACCTCCGAGACTCCCACGTCCACTTCGCCAGCCGCCCGACAGATGGCAGCACCTGTCTGGCATTATCCCCTGTTCTTCCCGCCTTTAGCTTGGAGAGGAGAGCTGAGTGAGTGTCTGCCCCGCTGCCATGTAGGAGTTATCTTGAGCCGCGCTCGCGCGTGCTAGCCCTTGTATTATTTGGTATGCCTTAGCAACTTTAAAAAAGAAGGCGACCTGCGTCGACGTTAGCGGCTTCGTGCCCAGCCTCAAGCATCTCGCCCCAGCCTCGCCCTCACATTTGGCACAGTCGACAAAGAATCTCGCCTCGCCGTTCGCTCACGCCATGCCGCCCCTGCCCGACGTATCGTCTACCGTGCCATTGTTCGAGAACAAGTGCGAGTTTGTGGATTCAGGAGATTCAACGAACGCAGCAGCGAACTTCGTGGCCGCCAGAAGCAACCCGCCTCATCGCAGCAAGCAAGTTGAGAGGCACTGCGAAGAACTGTCACCTGACTCTTGGCGCGCAGTTCCCGACTTGGGATACGTGGCGTAAAACTTTCCTGGACGCATTCGCCGACGAGCTGACTCTACTGCAATGGCAGCAGCAAATTATGTCCCAAGTACAGTCCAGCTCTCAGTCACTTCGCGACTATGCCTATGCAAAGCTTCGAGTAATCGAGAAATGTCCAGCGCCACTGACGGAGCCTCAGAAGGTGGAATATCTCCTGCACGGCATTCAGTGCGCAGGAACCGCAACAAGCATAGCAGCGCAACGCCCATCGTCAGTATCTGGCTTCATTGATATATGCACCCAGCTTGACAGGGCTATGCAACATATGTAGATCGCAATTAACCTGGCTGATTGTCCTGAGCAGACTCTTCGCAGTCAAAATAACAGAACTACGCCTTCCAGACAAGTCTCTTCAGCGTCAGTAATGCCTTCAGTGGCACCTCCAACAGTCTGCAGTTTGAAGCACAGCCGTGTGCCCCCGTCCCGCCCTGCCAGTCCTCCACATAGCCGGCGCATAACAGATCTACCGCCTGCTGAGCAGGAAGCTCGGTACTCAGCTCTGTCACAACGTTATGCTGTCCCTGCGTTTCGCCCAGAACAGTCATTGAGCGAAGCTGTTTGCTTCAAGTGTCACGAAAAGGGCCATCTAGCATCGAAGTGCCCAACAAACAAGAGACTGTCACATAGCAGCCAGCCGCAGCTTCAACATCATTTCATACAGCAGCCCCTGCACTGCACACAAGCCCTTTGGAAGACGTCCATGGCTCCCATCTGGAATGTTCATTCTTTACAGCTGACATCGCACTCTTGGGCTCCTACGACGCCTTCCCGGACACAGGGTCCAAGATAACTATAGTGACAAAGTCTGCAATCAAGAATCTTCCACTGATGCCCTGGACACGCGAGCCCCTAGCCGTTGTTGGTGGATCAAGTGTGCATCCCGAAGGCATGGCCTGCCTGAAGATTACAGTGGGCCCCATAACAGCTGTAGTGGAAGCCGCTGTGATTTGCAATAATGTCTTGCCGGTGATACTGGGTGAAGATTGGTTTCGTGCAAGCAATACAAGACTTGTGTTCAAGCCTCCAAATCCAGCCGAAATCCAACATCTGGCCTCTGGTACAGTCATACAGGCGCACCAGAAGCTATATCCACGTGCCTCAATCGCAGTAATTCTTCGGCAGTCTTTCCTAGCTCAATGTACTAAAGTGTCATGTTCAGACGGTCTCCAGGAAGCACCTCTCCCAGGAATGGAGCTCCTTTGGAAGCCTTGTGCCAAAAGCCTGCCAGAACAAACCACTGTTGCTCCAGAAGGTACAGTAGCCATAACAATTCATCCTGACCTTCCTCCTGCTTTTGTTGCAAAGGATGTATCAGAGATGCAGCAAGTAGCTCTGGCTACAGCCCTTTCAGATCATCATCTCTAATTTGCTCGCGATGAGGATGACATCTGCCATTCCCAAGGTGTGGAACATTGCATAGACGCCCGATGCCGTGCCGTACAGGCAAAGTCCACTTCGACTTGGCTGTCTTTTTGCATTGCTAGTGCTGTACCTTTTCTTTTTCTTCAGCTGTGTAATCAGCAACGGCTCATTATTATCTGTCATCCCGGCCGCGGCAGCCGCGTTTCGATGACGGCGAATCCCCCCCCCCCCCCCCCCCAAAAAAAAAAAAAAAAAAAAGCTGTCAGCCCTTCCACTGGGGTGAGATGGAAGACGAGCGAAGCTGTACTATGCTGGGAATTATGTATTTACAATTATGGCTATTAAGATGTGATGGCGTAATTGGTTATTTGAACTATTAAAAAATGAGAAATATATAATATATATATATATATATATATATATATATATATATATCCGGTGGTTTTCATTTATTTAGTGGCCACGGCCCACAGGGACCACGGCCTTATGGTCGCTACGGTACACCGCCATAGGGTGTACGGCAAAGGTTGGCACGTTCTTCATAAACGTCACCAACGCCGCGCGCGTTCGGTGCGAACGAGGGCAAAACGCCGCCGCCGTCGACAACAGTTGTGCGCGTTGTTTGCGTGACCGCACACAACCGCTGTCAAAACGCTGGCTACGTGATGGAACGGCTAAACGCCGTTAGGGGAGAGGCGTGCGTGAGCCCAGAGCACGGAGGAAGATTATTTAGTAGAAACTCCCGTCAGCGCAGGCGCTCGCGTGCGACCAGATAACGTCACATTAGTATGCGGCGACGGGGACGCATGCAGTGGCAGCGCCTTGCGGCGCTTCATGCAAGCAGCAGCGGAAAAAAAAAAAAAAAAAAAAAAACAGAAGTCCGGCGGGCTGCTCGGGCGCGTTCTCTTCGGCGGCGCCCGTGTCTCCCGCTCAAAACAGACGCCAAGCAGACGACACAGGCGTTCGGCGTTCGCTTCAGCGTGCACGCCGTAACGTTTTTTAGGGGCGAAGCTCCTTAGGGTGTGGGTCGTTCCCTCCTCTATAGTAGTAGTAGTAGTAGTAGTAGTAGTAGTAGTAGTAGTAGTAGTAGTAGTAGTAGTAGTAGTAGTATGTAGCCACCTCTAGTTTATGAATTGCTCAATAGATGGCGTTGTGTGTTCGTAGCCACCTGTAGTTTTATGAAGTGTTCACTAGATGGCGTTCCGGTTCCACCTTGCACCTTTACCTTGTACCGCAGGCAGCGGCACAAGGTAAATTTTTGAAAAAGAAAAATAATAATGAGAGGTATGCTAGATAAAGAAATGTATAGTATACCTGATTAAATCAAGCAGGCTAGGTTACTATTTGTCGCCGCCCCGTTTCAAAGGGGATGCCAATAAATCATCATCATCACTTCCGGTTCCACTTCCGGTTCCGGTTCCACTTTGCGCGCGTTCGGTGCGAACGCGGGCAAAACGCCGACGGCGTCGACAACAGTTCTGCGCGTTTCTGGTGCTGCTGCATGTCCAAGTTTATACAGCTGATAAAACTGCCTTAAGTCGACCCCATGGCTGCTTCGCATACTACTCAGGGTTCCCCTACGGGAAGATGGTGTAATTTTCTCTCTCGTTCCCGACGCGCGCTCTCTTTATCTCTCGTCCGTAGCTGTGGTTTACCCGAATGATCCCCCGGTGCTTCGCCCACTAATCATCATTCACTTCGTGGATATGCTGTGTTTTTTTGTGGGCCTTTAAGTGAAACAGCAACTCTTCGCCGCCGCTTTCTTTTATTTTCCTTTCAACGAAATGGCAGGCAAAGAGTTTGGAGTGGGGCCTTTAAGTGAAACAGCAACTGTTCTTGTCGGTGCCTGTTCGAGGGCCGTAATACTAACAGCGTTGATACGTGCAGTGTACCCTTGTTCGGAATTTGCTAACCTAAGATGGGGACGCAGGTGGGACGCGTGAGTGCCCTCAGTAGAACTTGCGAGGCGCGCGGCCGAACGGGAGTAACACACGTGACCGGTTGTCCTGGCAACCAAGACGGCGATAACTTCTTTCTCGGCCGCCAGGTGCCGCCAGCATGATAGTGGCTCTAGGGTGCCTCGATGCCAGCGCCGCCGTTCAGGGTGTTGCCAACCTTTGACCGCACCCGCGCCGCCGCTTTCTCGCTGCGACGCCATCTTGAGTCACAGCGAGCGGTTGCGAGTGCTTGGTGCCGGTGCTTAGTTCGAGACACAGTGCGCGCGGATGCTTCGCTGACGCTTCTACTTGCTGGACAGTGTTCAGCCGCATGAATGACAAGCTTGTCGAGTGCATCGAGTCGACATGACGGGCTGTTGTGTTCCCAAGTGCACCGGATCGACGCGTAAAGGGCTTCGTTGTTTACGCTTCCACCGGGACCCAGAGCGAAGGAAGAGATGGGAAGCCCAAGTAAAGCGGTATCCCTGGAAGGCAACGGATAGCTCCTACATTTGCGAGGTAAGTGCCAAGAAAGTTTAGACTATCGCATCGTGTTTTTCATTTAAATAAGAAAGTATTCTCTGATCCTCGCTCACGTACCTACGTTCGCTCACGAACTAAGCATTGCACTGATGCTGAGTATAGCCTATGGTTTGCGAGCGCGCGTCGCATAGGCTTTTGCCGTTTTGATCGGCGCAGTCTATGCGAGTAGTACCCTTATTTTAAGAACTGACGAAAATGCTTCGCCGCGAAATAGCCTTACATTAGCTACAAATCGTCGTGGAAACCACCTATTTTACTTTTTCACGGGAAGCACACATCGTGTGTCTCTTCTTTTTTTTCCCCCTCAGTTTCTTTTTTCGCTACTCGTTATTTGGGACTAAAGAACGCAGTGCTTCTTCTGGGGAGAGCGGCTGTTGTGTACGTGGCAAGCGAAGCATTGTGATTTTCTCTATTCTCAGCAGATATCTTGCGGATCTCAGGTTGTTACGTTATATAGCTGATTTTTTAGACGAATATATTTGTAGCGTGGTACTCGTAAGCCGATGGTCATTCGTGCTCATTCCCGATCGTAGTGGATATTGTGACGGTCTTTAAATGCCTGTGCGCGGTATGCCCAGGTGTAGTAGAGTTAAGGGGCATCATGGGACCAAAATGTTTCGGCGCTTTCTGGCATGGTGTCTGTTGTAGCCTGTGCATTTCTTCGAAACGTGTGAAGCGAGGTAATACAGCATTACTTCTGAGAAAATTTATTTTTAAGCACTGTAATGGGTTCTCTGTATTTACAAGGCAACTTTTCATATCAATGATCACTTTTGTTGTTTTACTTGTACTTAGAAACACTTTGAAGAGGACCAGTACGAGGGAAATCGACAGGATGGGCGCCGTCTGTTAGTCAACAGCCCTACATCATCATGGACTATATTTTCGAAGTGAAAAACATTGCTAATCTGTATTTGACTGTCTTAGTTTCATTTACGGTTTTTGAACGCGATATGTATGCAGTGTTGTTTATTTTTTCAATGTAGCTATCAGTGTTCTAATGGTTATTTATACAATGTTCTGTACTCGCCATCGATGTGTTTGGCTGATGCGACGTATTCGATGGTAGCTGATGTATTCTGGCTGGATATCTTGATTAATATTACCCGCGGTTGCGTTTTCTCTTTTGCTTTCTTGTTTTCGATTTATATTGTGTGTAATAAGGTTGATGTACTCACTTGAACCCCCCCCCCCCCCCCATGTAATGAATAAATAAAAAAAACTCTCACTATCCCGAATTGTGTGTCGAGCCTAATTTGCGAATTTTTTTTATCTCGTCTTTCAACATAACCTTCAGGCGCCACACAGTACATATAATTTTTCATGTACATATCTCTTTCATGATTGATTGTTGTCATGAGCCAATAAAGGAAGGAAGAAAGAAAGAAGAAAAAGCAGAAGATAAAAACAGAACAAGAAGACACGAGGACTCAGTGGTAGAAATAAAGAAGAAAGAAGGTATAAAATAAGAGCTTCCGAATAAAAAGAATACATTATATGAAAGCAGAAGAAGAAGCGCAAAAGTGCGCGTGCAGCTACGTGGCCAACGAGAGAAGAGACGCGTAGCCGAAGAGAGCAGCCCAGCTACGCTCTGGGACGAAGGCAGGCAGAAGGAGCTGGAGGCCGGAAAGGACGGTTGGATCACGGAGACGGCGGCAACCCGATGGAAGCTGTTCTTCAGCTGCCGCGGCCACGACCCGCGAGCTGAGTGGACGTCCCACCGGAAGCCGCAGCTACAGGCTGACGGCACCGCTTCCCGGATTCCCTGCGGCTACGATCCGCAGGCTAGCGGAGTTGATCGGGCGATCCAGGCGCCTCGGTCACCCCACCGTCTTGACCCCCGAACCAGGCCAACCGTGGACCGAACGTCGGACACAGCGACTTCGAGTCTACGACGCATCGGCGGGCCCAACGACGTGTCGCCGGAAGCCGCGACGACGAGGTGACGTGGCCACGTCGAGGGACTTAATGTAAATACTTTGGACTTATGAATTTTGATATCTGAGGACTCTGGGGAATTTCTAGAATTTACTCGTGCTGTATATTGTTTGTTTCGTGCTGTTTTCTTTGTCGTTAGTTTTTTCAATTATAAATGTTTGTCCTAAACGTACGACTTGTCCCTGTCTGTCTTTAGTCCACCGAAATCCGTGGCAGGCTCGCCAAATTGTCACGACTTTCGGTGGACTAAAGACAGACAGGTTGGTCTGGTTCGGGGGTCAAGACGGTGGGGTGACCGAGGCGCCTGGATCGCCCGATCAACTCCGCTAGCCTGCGGATCGTAGCCGCAGGGAATCCGGGAAGCGGTGCCGTCAGCCTGTAGCTGCGGCTTCCGGTGGGACGTCCACTCAGCTCGCGGGTCGTGGCCGCGGCAGCTGAAGAACAGCTTCCATCGGGTTGCCGCCGTCTCCGTGATCCAACCGTCCTTTCCGGCCTCCAGCTCCTTCTGCCTGCCTTCGTCCCAGAGCGTAGCTGGGCTGCTCTCTTCGGCTACGTGTCTCTTCTCTCGTTGGCCACGTAGCTGCACGCGCACTTTTGCGCTTCTTCTTCTGCTTTCATATAATGTATTCTTTTTATTCGGAAGCTCTTATTTTATACCTTCTTTCTTCTTTATTTCTACCACTGAGTCCTCGTGTCTTCTTGTTCTGTTTTTATCTTCTGCTTTTTCTTCTTTCTTTCTTCCTTCCTTTATTGGCTCATGACAATTGTACTAGACATTATAAGTAAATGTATTTTGTGCATCATTTGGTTTCTTGTGTGTACTACTCAATATTGACACAAACAAGTTACGTTACATGTTTCTCGACAGCACAAACTAAACCTTATTTTCACATCGCAGTTATTTTTACACCAGCTTAATCCTGTCAGCACACAGTTTTGTGGGCAAAAAAAGCAAAATTGCGCGTAGATATCGTCAAATAATTGCAACGAACGCGAAGAGCACGCGCAACGCAAGGGAAACTAACCGCCGTGCGCGAGTGGCTGGCTACGGTAAAGGAGGCGTGACGTGTAAACCAAAATACAACAGCGAAAAAGAAAAACTTCCACACACAGGGGGTCGCAAACCTTATATACCAAGCATCGAAGCGCAAAAAAAATAGTGCGTATTTCAAACATACACACGGCATATTAAATGTAAATTGAATTAGGCAACTTGGGGCATGTTCCCGGCGCCAGACATTTACGTCTTGGACCTTCGACGAGTTAACGGCTATTGGTTATAAAGATGTGCAGATGCGATACCGATAAAAAAATCCCCATCAAGGCAAAGCACTTGGAAGTGCGCCGCGAGGAACACTATTTATGAACGCAAGCGTAGCTGAGTCTCAGCTCGTGTGACTCAATATGGCGGCGCCAGCGGGGTTGTCTCCACCCTGGACGGCGGCGCTGGGAATCGAGGCACCCTAAGTCGCTCCGCGGGCTTGTGACATTTTCTGGTCGCCGCAACTGGCGGAGTAAAGGTTTCTTGCTCCGTGGCCCAGAGAGAGTCTGCGCATAGCCTCCTATAGGCTATGGTCTGCGGCACATGCGGCAGAGGCCGGCGGGGCTGCGCGCATGCGCCGCAGTGGGAGAGCTGGCACGCACACGCACAGTCTAGGGTGCCTCGATGCCCTCCTCGCCCACCGCTCCCCTTCCACTGGGAAGTCGCGTTTGCTCTCCGCCGTGCGTTCGCTCCTCGTGAAAGCGCGCTTTCACTCGCACATACAGCATACGGCCAATGAGAGTTTTTTGCTATTGCCGGCCGCGACCATCGCAGAGTGAGCCCTTAACAGCGCCAGTGTAAAAAAAATTGGCCGTGGCGTAACTCAGTTATGCCTGGGTGTGCGTAGCGAGGGGTACGATTATACCAAAGTTTTTCGCAAACGTCACACGGAAATCCAAACGGATTGTCTGTAAAGTCCGTTTGGAACATGCGCGTCGCACTTGAACTTTGAGCCAGCCGAATCACATGGTCCGTCACACGGCGAGCCTTTACGTCTTCCAACTGCGTTGTATCGGCGGCTAGGCGCGGCACTCTCCGAGCTGCATCACTCTGCCGTCTCCGTTCGATACGCCGAGCACGTTCTTCTTCTGTCCCTGCAGCTCGTTGCCTCCTCCTGGCATGAGATGCCGAACTAGACGACGAACCATCCTCATCTGAATGCACTCGCCTGGCCGCTTCGTACTTACGACGCTTCTCGAGGCGTGCGGCTCGTTCTTCCTCCGTCTCCTCGGCTCGCTGCCCCCTCTTAGATTTGTTCCGACGACGAAGCTTGGCTTCTTTCAGTCTCTCCTACTCACTTTCCATATCTGCCGACGAATCCCACCGAGCCGGCCCTTTTATATATACGATGCAACGCCGGCTCCTCCGGCGATGCAACGCCGGCAACGCCGATGCAACGCCGGCGCTTGCTAGGCAACGGCTCAGCTCGCGGTTTCACCGGCTCCTCCTCTGACGTCATTCCAGATGGCGCGCCGAGCGGCTCTGCCAGCTGCGGTGGTTGCTAGGCAACTCAGCTCGCGGTGCGGCCACCGACCACGGCGAAACGGCAATGTAGCTCTCGCTACAAAAATTCCGCTTCCATTCCACCCTGTGAAAGCGGATATACATACAGCGAAGCTGTTGCTGACGTTACACAAGCACCACCACTACAAACGACATGCAGCTGCAGCGAAAAAAAAAAAAAAGATTAGCACAAGTTGCCGATGACCGGAGCAGGGAAATTGCGGTATACGCGGCGCTCATGTTCCCGTGCACACTGACATCTAAGGTGTCACATTATTCATGTTTGAAAGAGGGGGGTGCTTGGCACTCTCGTTTTCGGCGTGCTAGGGAACAACAGCGTCGCGTGCCGCAATTTATCTCCGCGGGTGATCGGCCACTCGTGATAATCTTCTTCCGCTGCCGCTGTACGTCACGCGCGCACGCACGTGTGCGGAAATGCAGCATACAGCCTCATTCTCCTAGGCCCACCGCCAAGCGCAAGTGCGTTATTGAACTAAATGAATTTCTGAAAGTAAACTGAGTAAGATTACTTTATTTGAAATACGCCGATTGGGAGGCCCAGGCCTGGGGCTGCCTAGATGGCTACTGGGAGCTCTTGCTCCCGCATAGCCTCCACGGCTCGCTGGACGGCCCAATTTTAGTCTACGAGTTCTGAGCTGAGCAGCGCAGCCGACCACCGCGCCCGTAGATTTTCTGGCCAGAGTTCCATTTCATCTTGATATATTGCAACTCTATTTGCAACTATAATTGAAAATCTAGAAGGCTGCAACATCACTCTGCCCCCGAAAATTGCTCGTGGTTTGTTCTCATTTTGTTTATGACAGGGCGTCATATACAAGAAGAATTCTGCTGCCAGCAACAGCACCTATCTTTTGGCCGTACCCGCAGAGCTTCGTGATGAAATCCTGTTCGCATGCCACGACGAGCCTGCGTCTGGCCACTTGGGTTACACTCGAACCCTTTGCCAGGGTACGGAAATCGTACTACTGGCCGAAACTCGACACTTGTGTTAAACGATATGTCCAAGCCTGCCGTGAATGCCAACGCCGAAAGTCGCCGAATGCTGAAGCCTGCGGGATTGCTGAGTCCTATCGATCCGCCGCACAGAGGCTCTTCGAATTTCCGACGACAGCGTCACGATACCACCTCGTGCTAGTGTAATGATTCTGGTAACGTCTGAGGGCACAAGCGAAGGCGAAGTACTCGCAGAGTGCAACGTCTCCCTTCTGCTTACCCTCGGAATTAGTGTGGCTCGGAGGAATTCATTGACGTTAGGGATGGCCAAGCTGACGTGTTGATCACTAATTTCACATATGAGCACCGACACCTCTTCCAGGGCACTGTCGTCGCTTCCGCTGATACCTGGGAGGATGTCATTGAGTGTTTCGCTTGTCAAGAAAGCGGCAGCGATGAAGAATGCGTCACAGATATCGACATCAATAACGAGCTGTCGGAGGACAATAAGGCGGCACTGCGGGGACTGTTGCGTGAATTCAAGGACTGCTTTGCTCGATCGCCTAAAGTCAGTCAGACGCCAATCACGCAGCATAGGATAATTACTTATGACGATGCACGTCCTATTCACCAGCAGCCATATCGTGTTTCGCAGAAAGAACGAGAAGCAATTCAACGACAAGTCAAGGAAATGATTGACGATGGCGTCATCCAGCCTTCAAACAGTGCGTGGTCGTCACCGGCTGTCGTGGTAAACAAGAAGGACGGCACTCTCCGCTTCTATGTTGATTACAGAAAACTCAACAACGTCACAAGGAAGGACGTTTATCCATTGCCGCGCATAGATGACCCTCTTGACCGGCTACGGCGAGAGTCATCTTGACTCTCCCTTGACTTGAAAAGTGGCACAAGCGCGTGGCAATATTTTACATCCCCAACACGCGTTGAAGGGTGGCTCTAGCAGACTTGCATGGCTTGCATATATCGCTCGCGTATATCTCGGGGTAGAAAGTCTTTAATTGCACGGGACTCGTATAGGTTTCTGTTTGTAATTGCCTCCAAGCAACGGACTCGGCTCTGCTCAGTTTTCTGTGAGGCGGTGGTAATATTTGCCTCCGATTTTGATAGAATTAGGTAATATCGCTAAATCTTGTTAATCTGTCTTTTTCTCTCCGGATCTCCTCCTCCGCGTACCCCTGAGCGATGGAATCCACTCCTTGCTCAGCTCGGCGAGTAAGACCTCGAGCTTCGCGGTGTGCTATCTCGTTGGGGGTGATTGCGGGAATGCCTGGAGTCATATGCGCTGGGAACCAGAGCAATTGCCTGTCGCTCTTCTCGGCTTTGGAGAACTTTGCTTCATTGACTCTGATAACGTGGCACGCCTCAAGAGAGAATGCGCCAGAAAATTTGTAAAGTACGACTTACAGACAAGCTGCAGACATGATAGCTTCACATTGTAATTCGAATATACGAGAATAACGGCGTCGTCACGTCAAACGTGACGTCACGTGATGACGCATTCGCCAAGTGATGACGCCACCTGACGACGTCATGTGATGCCTCTAGGAGTTGCAGCACACTGTGGGCTTCCCGCTTTTTAGCACTGTCTCCAGGACCGGTCCACATTTTTGCGTGAGCGAGAGTCGCGCACGCAGACACAAGAAATCCCGACCAACTAGAGGCTAATAGCTTCGCTGTACAACACCCGCGTCCAGCGCATTGGGGGCACGTTAAAGATACCCAGGTGATCAAAATTCATCCGGAGCCCCCTACTACGGCGTGCTTCATAATCAAATTGTGGTTTTGACACGTAATACTCCAGAATTCATTGATTCATTCATCTCTCAAAATACGAGTCTCGGTTTCAAGGGTACAGTATAGGCTTCTTAGGTAATGATTATAAAGAACGCTACGCACTATATGACAATTCCACAATGAGGAGTTCCTGCCGAATTTTTTTTGAGCATGCCCGGCGTTAAAAAAATTTTCTTTTTACCTTTTGAAAACGGGTTGACTGCTTCTCATTAAGAGTGGTACATTTCGAAATGCGTAACATTGCGATTTTAGTTTCGCAATTCTTTTGCATTTGGACAACTGAAACTGAAGCCATAGTTCTTCGTACAGAGATCGCTGCACGCATTTTGTCGTGCAGCAAGAAAAGAAAAAAAAAAAAGCAGCGAATGCAGAAGTCATGCGACAACACAACGTGTTTGCAGCACTTATGTTTGGGTAAATAATGAGACATCAAAGTACAGTGAAGAATCTTTATGCACACAAAGTCAACACTATTCGTACAGTTGCCACTGCGATACATTTCTGCTACGCAAACAAACCATATTGCAGCTACCACGGTGTCTATATTGAGGGCTAAAGGTGTGAAGGTGCTTTCCTGCACTGTAGCTTAACACATCTATAGGAACAACTTCAATCAAAATGTTAGCCGGTGAAATTGGAGTAGGAACCGAAAGAGTCAATGAATCGTTGCGCAACTTCGTAGCAGAAGGCATACTGATCCTGAAAAATACAAGAGGGAAGCATTCAATCACGCTGTTTCAACTGTCGAATACGCTTTACTTCACTGAATGGGCACTATACAAACTTATCTCAAGTCTCCGGTATACGGTAGGGTACCAAACGTTACACTGCTTTAGTGCCTATTTGATTGAAGCTTGATTTGATGGAGCTTGACGGATGTCAGGTTGAATTTCATTAATCGCAGTTGAAGCGTTTAACAGATAAGTGGCAATTTATTTATTTATTTATTTATTTATTTATTTATTTATTTATTTATTTATTTATTTATTTATTTATTTATTTATTTCATACTGCTAGCCTGGGTGCCACGCCTTAAGCAGGAGAGGGCATAAATAATTTTTCCGCTGGCAAAACTATTGCAACGTATATCATAAAGACATAGTGACATAATAGAAAAAGAACTGAACGCAGAGAAAAACACTCCATTATCAACAATGAAATACATAATTACACAATCAAGAGAGAGAGAGAGAGAGAGAGAGATTTATTTACAGAAAGGCAGAGAGGTCGGCCTGAGCTGTAACTTGCTCTGGCCTGCTACTCTACACTGGGGAAAAGGGACGCTGAAAACATATTAGGACCAGTTCCTGAGTGCATTTAAAAATAAATCGACTGTTTTACATTGGCTGATAGACAATTCCACTCACGAATTCTTCTGGGCATAAACAAATTTTTGAACGTATCAGTGCGATTTATAAAATGTACACCATTTTTAGAGTGGCAAAAGCGCACTGCACATTGAGATGCTGGATTTATATACCAATGCCTTATTACTTCCAATTTTATCATGAAAAACGGAAAAGCCTTTCCGCACTTCTCCATTGTAGTCCTTCAAGTTCCGCTTTTTGTAAGAGGAGTGAGGGTGACGCCTGCCAGTTATAACATATAAATCGGATAGCTTATATTTGAACCCTTTCTATTTTTCTTAATGTTAAACACAGTAAAATGATCCCACACTGCAGCTGCGTATTCTAACGACGGTCTAGTAAATGTCTTGTATGCGAGAATTTTAATGTGCGGTGTGGTATTTCCAAGCCTCCTCAGATATCCGAGCATGTACGTCCATGTGCTCGACATGGTCATTCCATTTTAGGTCAGATGTGAGTACTACTCCTAAGTATTAAGACGAGTATAAGCGAGAGGTACTGGGATCGATACCCAGCACCTCCACCACGTCTCTGTTGGCACGAAGTTTATTCGGCCCGAGTACGCGGGAGGGAACCAGCAAAGGCACACACCCTATGATGATGATCACACAACTGAAGATGAGGATCGAGCAATGTAGAATGATGATGGCAATATACAGATGAAGAAGACGTGCGTAATAAACGCCCACAGTATTCACGTCTAGAGACCTCTGACAGTACATGACCATTGATGCGGCAAGTAACAAAAAAAAAAAAAGTTTTTCCCGTCTCAATCTCACTGGTACTGTTTTTTATAGTTAATTGTCATCTGTCAATTTACACACCATGTATGCAGTGTGGCTAATGCTCTGTTTAAAGATTCGTGATCACTCGGACTGCGAATTTCTTGATATAACACGCAATCGTCCGCAAAAGGTTTTGTTTTTACAGATAAATTTTGAACGATGTCATCAATAAATCACAGGAAGAACAACGGCCCTAAAATAGAACCTTGTGAAACACCTGATTTCACGCCTGCAGAGTTTGAGCTTACCCGCCGTGGCGGCTCAGTTAGCTAAGGCGTTGCGCTGCTGAGCACGAGGTCGCGGGATCAAATCCCGGCGGCGGCGGCCGCATTTCGATGGAGGCGAAATGCAAAAACTCCCGTGTGCTTGCGTTGTAGTGCACGTTAAAGAGCCCCAGGTGGTCAAAATTAATCCGGAGCCCTCCACTATGGCGTGCCTCATAATCAGAACGTGCCCCCAATGCACAGGATACGGGCGTTTTTGTATTCGCCCCACTCGAAATGCGGCCGCCGTGGCGGTCGCGGTCTTCGTTACTTTATTGGAAGGAAGAGGAGGCGCGTCTTGTTGAAGCGGTCTGGGATTGTATCGTCTGCACAGAACACAATGGTCGTATTACTTCTCTCACTGCCTGTCGTCCTCTGATTAGTCAAAATCTACTTCTTATACGAGTCAGTGTGTCACGCCCTCCGCACTGGGAAGTTTACCCGTGTACGTGTCGAACTAATAGTGTCGTTAAGTGATTTCTTCTAGGCAATATGATCGGGTGTTATTCGTCAAATGTCATATGTGCTTCCCGAAGGCGTTCTTTAAGTCTTAATAGGCCCTTTTTGGCTTGAAACACTTGGCATCCGCGCATTGTCTGCACATTCTCTTGCTTGTAAAATATATTCAATTCCTATGTAATATCCATTTTTATTTTAGGTAAATACGACGCGTCTCGGCGGCATCCTTTTTTTTTTCTGCTGTTAGTGGACCATTGATATTGTCTCGTCAAATATTATTGACGAAGAGTTACTCTTAAATCTCCAAGTAACTAACAGATATGTCAACTTCAATGCCGCGGTTTGAGATGCCTTCCGACGTATATCCAACAAGTATTTCAGCTTCCTCTGGCTTTTCATTAGAACCCGGGGGTTTTTAACATGACTCACCTTTGGTGTGTAGCCACTAAGGACCCTTCCACCAAAGTTTTGACGACAAATGCTCTTCTATTGTGACGCCTCTAGTTAGTAGATAAACCGGATTTTCATTACCGCTGAAGTATTCCCGTCGTTTTCCCACTGATTAATTCCTTATTTCTTGCAGTATGTGTTCATCGAAAGCTTCAGGCTTTTGCTCTTTTCTTATCCAGTGCAGCAAAAGTGCAGCATCGAAACTCTACTAGGTCAATTCGTTGTTTTAGATAACACTTGATGCACCTCCACATTTTCAGACATTGTTGCTTCCTGCGTCCAGAAGTTCAATTTTGCGAGACTGATGGTCTTCATTGGCGCTACTATGTTATTTGCCAAAATCAGCACTGCCGTTTTGTGCCCACTCTCTTATGACTTCCATGTTATACGCCACCGGTCTTGCATCGGAGGAAATATGTATACCAGTGTTTATGTGCTGTCTCATGTTGTCGATGTACTGTCTAGATATTTTTGATAGTCGTAATATTTTTAATTTCCTTTATGCACTTCCTCCGTG
Source organism: Dermacentor silvarum (assembly GCF_013339745.2). Classification (NCBI taxonomy): domain Eukaryota; kingdom Metazoa; phylum Arthropoda; class Arachnida; order Ixodida; family Ixodidae; genus Dermacentor; species Dermacentor silvarum. Next base: position 18,972,292 of record NC_051164.1, on the reverse strand, counting down.
GATAATTATTTTTCTCTGGCATGGGGTCGTCCCGAGAAATTCCGGTTTTCCACAGTCATTGAATACCGATTTTAGCTCTTCTGTGAATGACGTTAGAAAGCTCAGCGGATCAAACATCTTTGCGTTGGCTTGAAGTACTGTGCATCTGTACATCAGACTTTCACTACAGTCACTAGTCCAATTTTTGCTGGGATTATAGGCCATGGCCTATATAATCCCTAGAATTCTGGTCATAGTACCACGTTGTGCGCGAAGGAACCAATGAGCCGTAACGGCTAGAACCGTTTGTTTTGACAAGCACAAGATGGAGCTGTTCCGACGACGGCTCTCTCTCTCGTTTTTTCTCTGCATTCTCTTCTTCCTCTTATTGCTCCATCATGAAAGGCTGCAAGTTGGAATTACACATTTGCTTGATCCAAGTATTCAAGCAAAATACAAAATAAACGGAAATTCGCCAGCTGTTCCTGTTCTAAGGCTTTATGCAAGGCGAGAAAACCCAACTTGTATTAAAATAAAGGCACCGTATCTGGCCGCATCATTACTAAAAAGTGAAACCTCTATGACTGGAATCGTTGCAGCATTCGGTTACTGTTCCTGCAGCGCTCAACAAGTAACTGAACACTTGAAGGTAGCTATTACCTCCGTTTGTTCTGCAAATATGTATAGAGAAATATAGAAAGCTTTTATTTTTACGCCAACGTCCGGAGCTCATGCAAATATGGAGATGGGCATCCAAACAATTTTTGTAGCGTTAGCTACACTGGCCTAGCCAAGCCCGTTTCGCGCGGCACATCAAGAGCCGTGCTGCGCATGCGCAAGGATCAGTGATGTCACACGGCTTGCGCACCGGAGCCACCGGAGCCGGCACCTCTCGCGCACTCCGCCGCCGCCGCGCGCGACTCACCGCCGCCGGTCTGCGCATTCCAGAGGAGTGACGTCGTAGCCGTGGTAGACGCACTGGCGCCGGCGCGCGCTCGCTGTGCAGTCGCCGTCTGACACTGCGCTGGAGCCGCTGCGCTTCTGACTGGCGTTTGCCAGTGTGGTATAGCCATGGAGAAGGAGAGCGCAAATGCTGCTCAACAGCGCAGAAGAACGGAGAAGCTTGACTCATCGGATCCCGAAGTAGTTGCCTGGCAATTAGCGGTTGAGCGTAGGAGACAACCAGGAAAGCTAAGAATAATCAGCTGAACCTTTGCTAACGCTACGTATATCCTGGAATAGCCGAGCTAAGCCACTGCAACTTTTTTTCGCTTTGGCAGTTTCATTTCACTTCGTGATGCTCAAGGGGCCGCGACTCCTGTCACACAATGCTCTTCTAAATCTTCTCGCGGGTATCAACCATGCCAGCTAATCTTCTTGAATGCACAAATAAACTGGACAAGAATGAAATCTGGAACTGTTGCTCGTCAGAGGTTTTTTCGAAACCACAAAGTCGAGCTTAAGTTCTGTTCTTATGTACACTGAATACTGCTTTAGTGAGCCAAGACCTGCATTTTTTTTTCTCTGGCGCGAAAGATGACATCTTTTCGCCCGAACCGGCATTAAGATCGCAGCTTCCAGTATTCCCGTTAACAGATATATGTTGTGCAGAGCAGTCTCACCACACTGACGATGAACTCCGGTCGGCTTGCCCGAACTCGCTGCACGCAGCGAAAAACGTCCACTTCGTGTTCAAGCTTCAGCTGCTCGCATACGCTGGACAAGACGCAGTACAAACCACACTCTTGGCACCCATCGCTGAAAATAAATAAATAAATAAATAAATAAATAAATAAATGAATGAATGAATGAATGAATGAATGAATGAATGAATGAATTTCTACACAATCTCGGCAGAAACCATCGAAGATGCTTGTCAATGTCAGCGATGCTTTTTTGTGCTATCTGCTACATATCCCCATGCCATGCGCGAATCACGAAAACTTATGTACACATCAACAGACGCAAGAAGTGGCAATCTCACTAACAACCACAATGCCAGTTGATAACACGAAATGTCTTATTGTAATCACAGCACCCCACTTTAATCTGCCGATCGAGCCCACGTTGACTACTCGGCAAGACAGCAGCAAGCACTTAACCTAGTGGCCCAGCTTCCATGTTTACTTTGCTCCCAATAACGACCAGAAATATACGAACAATAAATTGGGAGAAGAGCCAATGTAGGGCTATCACTTTAAAATAAGGACATAATGCGATTCATATTTTTTTCTTGCGAGTCGGTGACCTTGAGAGCCAACGAGGGTTTTTGAAGTATAAATAGATGTATTGGTCATCAGGGATGAGTTTTCATGGATTTATATTGCTTTCGGCTCTCTATCTCTTGTGATAAAAGCAAACTATATCTTATATGTTGAAATGGAGATATTGCTTTACAGCGATAAGTGATAATATGTGGTTGGAGTGGACAGAATTCAAACGATACTTAGTGGTTTTATAATTGCAATGATTCTATGCAATGCTAGTCAAGAGAGCCTAGAGACCATGCTTGAAGAATACGTAATATTTGAAGGTGATAACAAGATCTCGTACAACACTTTCTTATATACCAGCTCTTTTCCTACTATTTTCGCCAATCATCGCTCTTGTTATTTATGCTGAAATGAAGGAGGTACTAAAAAGCCTAATCGCGCCAGAAAAATATATAAAATTGCGAAAGGTTTTACTCCAATATGTATTTCTAGTGGGATAGGAAACGTCACAACGAATTAAATTGATTGCACATTCTCTGCTATAAAGAATTATATTTTAGTCAACGGATCTCCTTCATACTTCCCGATTTATTGTTCGATTTGTGTGTGCATGGAAACTTTGCCAACGAGAATTGTGGGCGCTCAAGACCAGGGAGTTCACCCAATGTGAACGAGTGTACTTAGGCAACAAATACATGGTAAAATAATTATTGGAGGAAATTATGCTTATACACTTTACTGCCACTCTACAGTTGTACTAAATTGCTAACTTGGGCTGGCTGATACATGTCTAAAAAATGCGAGTAACAGCGCAAAGAACGGGAAGTGCGGACCGAGACAGACGAAGCGCTTCGTCTGTCTCAGTCTGCAAGTCCCGTTCTTTGCGCTGTTACTCGTTTCTTCATACAGTGTATATTTTGATTCAACTGACTTACGTCCTTTTTCAAATGTGCTCACCGTCCCTTACTAGTTATAACAGACCCTGTTTGTTGATATATACAAAGGGTCACTCAGGTTCACATGAGATCAAGTGTACTCTGCCTAGCATGCAAGCTCGCGCGCTCTAAAACACAAATAATCCTAGGAGATCCTCACTTGAAGTTGAACAATACAAAGGTTCACAGGAAGATGGATGTTTGAAGTGAACAGTTTTCGAATAAGGGATATCTCTGGAGCCGACGCTAGAGCCAAGGGGAATTGTTGACACTTCTACTTTTTGTAAGAACTGGCAGCAGCACCCCTAACCGTTCTCGTGCTATCAAAACTAAACACCCAAAATTCGAGTTCCCTCACATTACTGTACGCACCACCTTATGTTCCTGTTCTTCCCCAATTCACTGTAGGAGAGAGTGAGCTAGCTGTATAAATAATAACACGATTGTCGTGTAGTGCAAATAGACAGGACGTAAGGGAACTTCTTGGACGGAAGCTATTTTTCTGCCACTGTCATCAAATGGCGAGGTAAGTGTATGGTCGTCTGATGCTTCCGGGTGCGTTTTCTTGATACGATGTATTCAGTGCCCATTTGCATGTTTTTTTTCTTCATTTACGTCCTAGTTATTTGGGCTGCCCAAACTCAGTTTTTAGGAATTGTGTACCAATAAGTCAATGAATGAATTCTTTCGGTATAAAGTGGCAAGGTCCTGAGGCCACGTAGTTTGCTAGCCCTTTTTATTTCGTTTTTAATAAAGACGTTCCAGCAGTCACTCACGGTATCAAGCGGTGCCAAGGAGTTGCCAGCATGATGAAACGCTGGCTCCTTCAACGTACATCTCTTCTACTTGTCTTTAATTTCAATTTATTGCTCCACGTAGTAGTTAAAGTGCTGATAAATACGAAATGCACAAGGAGGGTCTATAGTCATAGACTGTGTTGGGACTTCCTGTCAAAGATGTTTCGAGAAATAACAGCAAAGTAAAGAAAAGCAGGTTCATCGCTCTTTCAGTGCAATTGGTCCCGCACGATAAGTGCAACGCGTATTGTAAGAAACAGTTGTAGCTTTGCACCTTCACAAATACAAGTCCATAAATGTTCACAGTCCTTTATTATTTGCAGTTTCGCTCGAAGGGCGGCATAAACGTGCGTAGCCTTTTATTATTTGCAGTTAAAGGTGAAGCCATAACAGCGATAGCAAACACGCGAGGCCTGTGCTTCTGCGCAGCGTAAACAGCATCATGAAAGCTACTACGCGTCACAGATATATACCACTCGACGGTGAGTGCGCATGTGGCGAAACTGCGTCATTGGCCTCTTCGATTATTCGACTCTGACAGTCCCGGACTGTCCGAAAGACTGCATACGCAACGCTCGTTGGCTGAAAGCACCGTCTCGGGCAGTCCGGGACTGCCAGGAACGGATAATCGAAGAGGCCCACTATTGCGCGAAAACGGCGTCAGCAGCTGCGGCACCACCGAGTGGTGACGGTTGTCGGGGATCACTTGCAAAAAAGCACCGAGAACCAAAAGAAACGCTATCGCCCCTAGACGCCGACAGAATTAGACCGCTAGACTCTTCAGAGAACTACCGTATTTACTAGCTGTATAGGTATCCAAGCTGCCGGCCATGTTCTCTACAAGATTACTCACTGCTGAAACAAATGATACCTAAGTATCCTCATTGCAATAAATAAACATCATCAAGAGCACAATTCGGTTATTAAATTAAACCCTAACTATTGTGTGCCTACATTTCTAACCATTAAGTAGGCACAAAACGGCAATGTGTCGCCATCTCACGGATTTTCTTGACGATGACTGCGTGACGTACGGAGATGGGACAGATTTTTGGGGGGAGCCCGGAATAAAACGCTTCGCGATAAAATGAAGACATTAACGTATTATTGCTATAAAAGCATAAAGAGTTGTTTGCCCGCTGCCGATTATTCGAACTCAGAATCATACAAGTTTAAAGTGACTCAATCAGACTCGCGCCCGCTCCTACTTGCCTCGACGTTCTCAGACTCATACTCATGCTAACCTCGGACTCGCCTCCAGTTTCCCGCGCTAAGACCCACTCTCATACTCATATTCACTTGTCAGTGCGAGTCTGAATGACTCACCTCTTATGGCGAGTACTTCCTGCGAGAGAGTGGTGATATCGTACAAACAACGCAGACTGAAAACTAGCACCAATAATGACGATTCAAGTTCGTTGAGCAGTTTATTGGCCAAAACGCATACATGTTCGCAAAGATGTTTTGCAATTGCACAGAACCAGCTCTATCTAGAGCACAGTCACTCGCATAGTCAGTGTAAAATACTGGTGCAAGCCACACTGTCCATCCAGCCACGCATCGAACTAACTTTAGGACACGACGTCCTTGAGGCTGCTACTTTAAATAAGACGCACGTGGTTAGCTTACGTAACCCTTTCCAGCGCTATCTTCTTTACCTTCTTTCACGTTCAGTGAATGTACGCGTTCAAGGTGATCAGTATTATTTGTTTACTCTTCGAACCGTAAACCAACTAATCTGATCGCAGCCCTCAGTGTAGCATAAGCGTGCACTTGACTCACCACAAACGCACTACTTACAGGCATTGAACAATGACAGGTGCCCCCTCGGCAAGCATTTGCCACGTGTCCACGCGGCGAAGCATGTCCAACACGATGTCATGCGAGCCAGGAACCCTTTCAAGACGCCTCCATGTGGGACAATGGAACTGCTTCAACATCCGCGACGGATTCTGTGGGGAACATACGTAGTGTAAATAAAGACCACATTCCAACCAATTTGAATTATGCTGATTGATTATTTTTTCCTAACCAATAGTACCTGTTCATCGAAAAGGCAGGAGAAAGCAAAAAAAAAAGCATTTACAGGCAGACGAAAAACCAAAACGAGATCTAATGAAAGCAGTAAAAACAAGATTGCTTGTACAGACAACCCCCATGGTTTCTTTTTTACCGATCGTGAGACAGAGACAGTAATGAAATGGAGAATCGCGTGTTCCCATAACAAGTTCAGAATGAACGAGCTCCTCACCTCAATCGCTACGATCCACGACATCAATGCTTTGAGGCCAGCCATTGCTCAGAAATATTTGTAACAGCACTGCACTGAAACGTTCTTCTGTTTTTTTTTGTTTAGCTTAATCTACGCACCAATGGTCCGTTTATGTTTGGAAGTTAACTTTCGCGAGACATTAATCTCTTTTTGCAGCTTCGCTCCTTGCACCTCGCGGGAAAAACCACTGGGGCTTCCTTCTATGATGTAGACAAATCATTTATATAAAAGTAATATTTCTTGTTTAATATAGGCCCCGCTATTAGAAAATAAGAAATGACGAAGTAAGGCCAGCTGAAGAGTTCGAGCGCCGTAAGCCAACGCCACAGAGACGAAAAAGTTGCACTTCAGAGATAGCACCTTAGCACCGCCGATCACGTGGGTGCGCAATAGGTTACCAGCGGCAAAAACGAATTTATCAGGCACCCGGTGAAGGCTTGTTTCACAAAGAAATTCACCAGTGAATCGTATGCTAGCGCGTTACCTCTCCTATTTTCAGAAAAGAAGACGTCATTACTAAATACGTTTTTTTTTTGTTGGTGATTAACCTGCGATGATACTTTCTAACAGAAGTTAAACTCAAACTAAGCATCACCTCAAGCGGTGTCAGTTCCTCACTGTCGTTTTGCTTGCCTGATATAACTCCAATATTTAGTTAAGCTCAGTGCTGACTTTCCTGAAAAAAAAAAACACGAATGCTTCTGCTCAATAACCAAGTCAACAGTTACTTGACGTTTCAGAACCTATACGGATTCTTGTAGGTACCTGCGGTGGATATAAGGTCGTCGTCAGTTAAGTATGCAGCACGAGTAGTATTATCTGGAATAAACTTGGAGCAAAATGCCATCTGCTTGGTTCATGGTATCGGGTATCTACAGTGTCATCGAAACCAATAGTGATGCAGTCGACACCCAACACCAAGTTACGTGCTGCGTGTCTAAACTGACGACGACTTCATGCGCAGGGCACTTTAAACAAGGAACTTGCATAGCTTACGAAACGTAAATTAGTCTTTTTTTTCGTTGGTGGTCAGCAGTCTGTTATCCCAAAATATGCTACATGACCAGACGACTTTTCGCCGAACTCTTGACTGTTATACTTTTTTAAAATTAATGTTGCACCGTGCTTCGTTAAGCCGGTGAGTCTTTAAAACGTGTGCCCAGCTTGGAAGCATCGGGCATAATAGGATTCATGATATTGTTGTTTTCAAAGAAAAGTGTACTTGACTGAAAATTTTTATTGTAGGTTGCCTTTGCGCGATTAGGAGTGCAAGCATTCACCCTAGGAGTTACTGGGGCTTTCAAGCAGCGGCCAAGAAACAAGAACAATAATGAGATTAAAGTTGCAAATAAATAATTGATCTTAATGATATATTTTGACGAACTCTCATTTTTATCTTTTTTGTGCGCTAGCTGTTGTCATCGTATTGCACAACTTTAAACTTGAACATTCTTTATTTTACCTCAAAGATCCAAGATGGCTCATCGCCTTAAATGAAATTCTGGTTCACATGTGCATTGCAACCACAGGTAGGTCTGGTGAAACTTTATGTATGAGCACCTAAGTTTCCCAAGCACGAAACAATGAAACCAACCATGGAAAATACCACAGTAACGCACAACCTAATGAACAGGTAAGTTCCTATAGTTTCTTACTGTTTGTCTGCTCTAATCTCTCCATACATAAAATGCACAGTAATGAACATACAAAACGCAATCAAGAAATTACAAAACACATTTCGAGAGGTATAACTTGAGAGCACGATCTCGTACCACTACGTGTCTGTTGTCAAAGGTGGTATAGGCCTCACACGAGGCGTATGAGCTGAAGTTACGCTGGCAATGCACGTATTCGCGGAAGGAGAAACGAATGAAGGCGTTCGATATAGTCGCACCTCGTTCGTTCAATTTTTGTGTGACTACAAACGACCTGCATACGACCTGTCACTTAAGCTTTCCGTTGGGAGCGAAATTCCCTCGAGGAATTTAGAAGAGACAGAATTACTTAGTTTCAGTTTTGAAATTCCTTATTGCTGCGAGATTTCGAAATTTAAATTGTAAACACTTAAGTTGTATCCCGTAAGCACTTCCATGTACATATTTTAGAAGTTTTGTTGGCCCACCTTTGTAACCAGATAAGCGACGATGCTGAAACGCCCTTAACAAGTCAAGGGAAAGCTGCAGTAAAGTCATGCTCGGCTTCTTTGCTAAGTCATTGTAAAACAGCGCAACGAGGGTATCCGGACGAGAAGAGGCTACAAAAGCGCTGTCTTGCGACTGAAAGTTTAATGACACGTGAGAAATATATTTTGTGTGTTTCGCTGTATATATATATATATATATATATATATATATATATATATATATATGTATATACATACACATCGAAACACACAAAAAACAAAGAAAAGAAGAAAAACATGGGAAAACAAACTGAGTAACCGCAACAGAAACCAAACGTCATGTACCATACACATGTCCTTAAATATTATTCAAGTATGCACAATCACCCTGCATTAAAGAGATGGATGGTTGCACCCCCCCCCCCCCCCCCCCCCCCACACACACACACACACACACACACACACACACACAACACACACACACACACACACACACACACACACACACACACACACACACACACACACACACACACACACACACACACACACACACACACACACACACACACACACACACACACACACACACACCAAAAGCCAGCGACGTTATCCGGGCACTCAAGCGAGAACATCCGGGCATCGTTGAGAGAACAAAACGAGATCATGCGGACACCAAGTCAAAAGTTATGAAAATGCAGTCTCTGGCCTCCAACCTTTTGTACAGGACCGCTTTACATACGCTCGTTACTGCACAAACAAGTTACAAAAAATATTGCTTCCGCGTTCTTCCTGTTTGTTTATTCCCAATATCTCTCACGCTGTAACTTCTAGTACGCTGAAGTTTGATGTCGTTTCCAAAAGCGACATTCAAAAGGCAGATACAGGGAACCCTACAATTGATTGTCATCTTTTGGCGCTGAGACAGGGTTGCCATGTGCTCTTTTGAATGCCAGCGGTTCGTGAGTTCCGCGGCGCTGGTTTTGCGTCACCTCGAGAGATGGCGCCACGCTGCTTGGCGCCTCCTTCAGGCGCTTTTCTTCTAGCTGGGCAGTGTCCATATGGACCAGTGCACAGTATGGCGTGCTGTAGTGTGGTGCGGTGTGGTAAGATGTGCCGTTGCGAACACGCACTACACCCATTTTAAGAGTGTGGCTAGTATCATCTCCAGCAAATCTGCTTTGCCGGTAGCCATTTGATGCTTACGTCTACTCTCGATTGTGGGAGGACCAGCAATTTTCTTTTGTATCATAAGGATTCCCGTATTTGCAAAATAAGGTGCGCAACCACTAGAAGGACTATGGCTTGGAAAAACTTATGTATCTTTTAAAGAGTGGCAGTGCGCTGCATGCTGAGCACGAGGTCACGGGATCGAATCTCGACCGTGGCGGCCGCATTTCTATGGAGGCGAAATGCAAAAACGCCCGCGTGCTTGCGTTGTAGTGCACGTTGAAGACCACCAGGTGGTCAAAATTAATCCGGAGCCCTCCACTACAGCGTGCCTCATAATCAGAAGTGGTTTTGGCACGTAAAACCCCAGACAGAAGAAAGAGTTGCAGTGTTATGTCAGCGTTTACTCACGTGGTCAGTGTTACTTACGTGAGTGTTCACTCACCTTGCCTTGACAGATGTTGAAGCTGCGCACTACCAAGCCTGGAAACCCTGTGCTCTCTCGGTGCTCTACTGTAATTTTCCCATGCTTGGAAGTGCTGTTGAGATCTGGCCAAAACATCGGGGTTGTCTGTAATACCGCGAGGCGAAAACCAGTTGTGACACAACTAAAAAAAGAGAACATAATCTCGACAGGATGTATATCGTACGTGTATTGCATCGCTCAAGACAGTAGCAAAGCATTAGAACGCTCTCCGAATTACATGGAACCCGACGTGGTGGCTTAGACTTTACAGTGTTTCGCTTCCAAGCACGAAGTGTGGGTTAAATATTTCGGCCAGGCCAGCGGCACATTAAGCGGGCGAAATGCGCAAAAAAATGCTTGTGTTCTTAGGTTTATGTGCACTGTTAAGAGCTTCAGGTGGTCAAAATTATTCCGGAATTCTCCACTATGGCGTGCCTCATAACCATATTGTAGTTCTAGCACGGAAGTCTCCAGAATTTGATTTGTTATTGTGCAAATTACAAAGGTTCACAGCGTAAACATTTCAATATAAAACACGTGATTATTTTCCTCTCCAAATCGCAGAGGCTGATGCGAAGCAAGGTAACACATCTATCAAGAGTTATCTCGTACTTATTGTTTCTACTAAGACTTGATCCTGAAACCAATTACGTGGCAGCAATCGGGCTACCGCGTGTGCCATTGCAGGGAATTGCTAATACCCTGAGCAGCTATCTTTCCATGGTTCCTTCCCGCGAGACAGTTTCACGGCAGTCTTCAGTGCATGGCAAGGTGATTCATGTGGTTCGGAGTGTTTCAGCTTACAAGTCAATAAAGAAGCCTGTTAACCTGCAGTGCGCCAAGAGGGAACTGCAAAGAGCAGCCCTGACTGCAGTGTGGTACGCTTGGACGCTTATACTACTTACGTTTACGAACTCCTAATGTTTGCTCTAATACAGTCGCCATGCATTGAACCCTTTCGTTCTATGTCCACCAAATGTTCTACCAATTCTTCTATAAACCAGGAGGATCGGCAGGCTACCATGGTCACGAGGAGCCACAAAATGTCAGCCCACAATAGCTGGGTAGAAAGCGGTGGGATTTGTAACCACGAATAACGTCGACCGGACAGCGGACAGCGCCTGAAAACTGTAATGTGTCCTATAGTGTCCAGTATTCCTCCGTAGCTGACCACACATAGAGTAGAGGTAGATTTTAGCACTTTCTAATCAAATTAGTTGGACGCAATGCCTTTTTGACTTTCTCCTAATATGTCCACACAGCCAATATTCGATGCGGTTATAACTTTGCAAGCGCTGAAAAAACCGGAGTTGTTGCTGCTCTATAAAGAAGTGGACATTTATGATAAATATCCGGGCCCATTTACACCAAAAAATTATGCATTATAACTGCTCGTAGGAGCAAATTCAAGCCTGCTGTGTTGTTGGACATATTATTACTGAAGCCGACCGGCCAATCGTAAAAAAACTTTACGAATGCAAAGCGTTATGAACTCGACTAATGGCTTTAGTGACATCACGAAGCAAATTGATTATGCTCACAACCTTCGCTAACGCCAAATAGTAGCCACAAGGAAAAAGAAACGAGTAGAACAACAGTCAACTTTGAGCAATGTTTTTTTTTTTCTCACGTTCTATAGATAATCAGTCAGGCATACCTGGTCTGGCAGTGGTCCCAATGTAACCACTGTTAAAGAGCCAGAGGAGGCCACCATTTCCCAGAAGTCGTCCATCGTCTCGTTCAAAGGCATCTGTGTTACGAGAAAGGCGTTGGGTTTCCTAAAACCCTGTAGAAAAAAAGAAAAATCAGCTTGCAGGGAACAGGGGAGCACTAAATTGTACTATTTAAGTACAATAAGATGGAAAGGCGGTCAAGTCGGTTTCACTTCATTGTGGAAAATTTGCGCACACTAGACGACGACAACACGAAAAGGACACAAAGACTGGTCCTTTTCGTCTTGTCGTCGTCTAGTGTCCGCAAATTTTTCACAATATTTAAATACGTTGCTCTCAAGCAAAGTGCACAAGATATGAGAAGCCCCTTAACTTTCCTAAAGTTTGTTTTCTGCTAATCGGTTTTCCTAGCTCATGTTTTAATGGTAACGACATGAACAAGTACCAACTCGCCCAGTTAACTATTGCTTGTTAACATATTGTTACAGTGCGTCAAAGGTAGTGGAGCGGCAGCATCAGCAGCAACAACATTAGGAGAGCAGCGAGAAAGAGAAGGACGACGTGTAGTATTGGCACCCACTTGCATGTACAAGTCAGTACATGCAAGTAAATGATTCCGCGACCAATAAATGCAGAATCCGCAGTTTTGTCTCCAGAAGAAATAAAGAATTCGTTGGAGGTAATCGCTAAAGGGCCAGAAAGTCGTTTTTCTGCCCAACAACCTTTAGCTCCATTGCTATCCCCATCTGAGGAAGATTTCACGGAAATTTCGAAGACTGAATTATCAGATGTCTTACAAAGCTTTCCATCAGCGGCTCCGGGCCCCGATGGAATCACTTCGACCATGTTAAAAATTTTATATAAAGAATCACAAGAATGTTTATTAGACATAATCAATTATTCCGTCAGAAGGGCATGGGTTCCATTGGAGTGGAAAATTGCCAAGGTCATTCCGTTGCTTAAAAATCCGAGTGACGGCTATATATTAGACAATATAAGGCCAATCGCGTTAACTTCAAATTTCGTAAAATTGATTGAAAGAGTTATCAATATTCGTATCGTAAATTTTCTTAATGAGCGATCGATTCTAAGTCCGAAACAAATTGGTTTCAGATCACAGTGCTCTATATGGCAGGCCCATATTGACCTTGAAAGCCGTATTCAGTTGGCAAGGCGCCAAAGACAGTATGCGGCATTAGTCACTCTAGATATCTCAAAAGCATATGACAGTGCTGAACATGTGATATTGATCAATCAGCTTCAAAAGATTAACCTTCCAAAATACCTTCAAGTATGGATTTCAGAATTTTTAAGGAACAGAGAATTTTATTGCTTCCATAGCGGCATTTCTTCGGCTAGGTACGCGCAGTCAAGAGGCGTTCCACAAGGGGCAGTACTTTCTCCAGTCTTATTTAATATTCTAATGAGTTCCATCCCATGTCACGATGATGTACATACTTATGTTTACGCTGATGACATAGCGTTTTTTTCATCGGCAAATGACATCCAAAAACTTTATCAAGTATTACAGACATACTTGTCTGCTATAGAAAGATGGCTTGATGCGATGCATCTCTGTCTCAACGTTAACAAATGCTCAGTGCTAACGTTTCCATTCACGGACCCCATATATATTTCACTCTCTTATCATCTAAATATTATCCCACAAGTAGAGACCGTCAAGTATCTTGGGGTGATATATGACGGTTCACTGTCATGGAAGGCACACATTGACTATATTGCAACAAAAGGTATTCGTGCGGTTGGCTTGCTGCCTAGGCTGAGCAATAGTCGATCAGGAATGCGGAGAGCAACGCTTTTAACAATATACCGCATGTATGTTCGACCGGTATTGGAATTTGGATGCGTACTGTACTCTGGAGCTCCTGCATATAAACTTCGCCCCCTTGTTCTTCTGGAGAGGCAGGCCTTGCGACAATGTTTAGGGCTACCTAAATTTGTAGCAAATGAAGTTTTGCATCTGGAAGCTAGGATGCCATCTCTTGTTACGAGGTTTCGATTATTAGCTGTGCAGTCATATTTAAGACTATATGAATCCCCTATAAGGCGTTCACAAACAGTTTTTATCTCCCAGCCGGACTTGTTTTTCGGCTTGTTCTGGCCGCGATTCCACACACCACAAATTATTTTTATTCAAACTCTCCTAGATCAAATAAACATACAAATTCGTGAGGTGAGTCCTGTTGTTTACAACACCAATTCCTTTAAAATTCAGTATGATGATATTTTCCCTAAAAATGCAAAGGCATTATCTTACCGCACGCTAAGCTCAATATTAAATGATTACTTTTTGCACGTTCCGATCGAGACAGTTATTGCCACTGACGCTTCCCAAAATGAAGAAAAGTGTGGAATTGGAATATTTTCTCCTATTCTTTATTGGTCGTTCTCTCTTCGCCTCCCAGACTTCGTACCGATCTTTCTAGCGGAATTTTTAGCTGTCGTTCTAGCCCTCCGTAAACTCAATACATCAACATGTTCCACAGTAATCGTGACGGATTCTTTATCTCTGTGCTCCTCCCTCACAGCGTCCGATAATTCCCCAGTTTTGCGAGCTTTCAGATCGTTAGTGCCCCCTCACTTAGCTTTGATTAGATTGGTGTGGGTACCAGGGCATAAGGGCCTATTTCTAAACGAAATGGCAGATTCGTTGGCGAAAGCGTCCCTGAATGGCCCGGTAATTCATATCCTACCGATTTCAGCTTTCATCATAGGGGCTAGATTTCAGAGAAAAATGATGCTGCGTGAATTTCACGCCCCTTCTTTAACAAACTCGTCTGATTTTCAGCACTTGTCGCATTATTGGAATAGCAAACTCTGTCAAACGCGATCACTTGAAGTCGCAATCACTAGTCTACGCTGCAGAATTCCATTTTTAAATTTTTACCTACACAGAGCTGGTCTGGTTCCCTCACCTAACTGTTCCTATTGTGGACAACATGAAACATTAGATCACTTTCTCATTTCCTGTCAAAGATATTCTGAATTGCGAAAAAGAACCTTAGAAACACCGTTCCGCCTTCTTAGATTAGAATTAAATGTTCAAAATTTACTATCATTGGGGGCCTCTACCCTTGGGCACAGCGACGGGAAGGTTGTAGATGCCATCCAGAATTACATTACAGGGTCAGAAAGATTTAGATGACAGAATCACGGCTTAGGGTACCGAAATATTTTTGCAAATTTGACGACTTGCTGTCTACTTCTTTTTTTATTCATCATTTACTCCTTTATTCTATTCAATTCATTTGATATATTCTAATTATTCATTCTCAAATGCGTATATATTCCCACATTTATGTTTGTTTTGCTTTATACATCTTCCTTCTGATTGTTATTTCAAACTACCCGGTTCTTGGCCAATCCCCCAGAGTGGGTATGTGCCAGTAACTCCAAGGCTCTACATCTACATCTACATCTAAGTCAGTACATGGTCAGTACAAAGCTGGTCCCTGGCCGCTGGAAGACAAGCAAGCATCTGGTGGTCACGTAAGCGCTGTGGGGTGCTCGGCTCAGTGTTGGGCGGTTTAAGATTGATTTTTGGCAATAAGCTACAGAAGGCTGTACTGTTTTGGTTGAGACAGTCAGCTCGTCCTCATGACGAATAGCTCGCCTGGCCAGGGGCGCTGCCCCTGGTCAGCTTCGGTCCCTCCTAATCAAATGCCTCTAGAAGCCTTTTTTCGTAGTGGAGTGAGCAGCATTCCGGTGGCGCTGGTACCTTTGAATGGCGGCTCCATTCGAATCAATAACCCGCAAGCAATTCAGGCGGATCTTAAGTCTGTGACTCATCACTACCTGCATATCACAGACGTTCGACAATTTGGACGAGGAGGCATCGTCTGCAGATCGCCAGATGAGGCATGTGTAGCAGATCTACTAAAATGTTCCTCGTTTGGCTCCATTAAGGTGAACGCTTTCATTCCACCTCATCTGGCATGCACGAAGGGAATAGTGCGTGGTGTGGACTCTCGACTGAGTCCGTCAGAAACACTGGAAGAGCTCTCTGCGGCAGGTGTTATTGCCATTTATCGGTGCAACCGCGTGACTGATAACGTACGTGTACCGACAGAATCTGTGATTGCCACGTTTGCGGGTACATCATGTCCTTCAGAATTAAAAATTTGGCCACTAATTTTTCGTGTAGACCCTCTAGCATCGCGCCCGTTACAATGCCGTAGTTGTTGGCGTTTTGGACACAGTGCGGGTGGCTGCAAGTCTAGTCCTCGTTGCTGCGTCTGTGGTGAGGGACATCCGGGCAATGAGTGCGCAACTCAAACGGAGAAGTGTTGCCTATGTGGAGGTGCGCATCAGGCTAATAATTCTGACTGCCCTTCTCGATCACAAGAAATTCAAATTCTTGAAGTAATGGATAAAAGGCGTTGCTCCCGCAGAGAGGCTACTGTAGCTGTAAAGGAAAGATCCCATGGTTACGCTGGTGTTGTGGCGCGGCAACCTGCTGCCATGGATTCAACCATTTCAGAAGCGATTGCAACCGCGGTCGAAAAGTCAATGGCTAAGGTCATGGAACGCCTCGTTGAAAGTGTGTCTGACTGTATATCGCAAATTGTGTCCGCACAATTAACGCATCTGCTGCAGGCAACTTCTGTACCTCTTCCTAATGTGGTACCTGAGCTCAACATGCCCAATCTGCCAATCGTCAGTACGGACAAGGAATCAAATATGGCTGGTCCCAGTAACTTGGAGTTGGATGATGTATCGACTATGGATGTGGAGTCGCGGGCCCCCAAACGTCGCGGGTCCCCCATTAATGTTGGCTCAAATTCTCGCCCCCATTCTAAACATAAGAAAAGCCCTAATGGCGCCGAGTTAAGACTCTATTTTGGAGAGAGCAATTGCCACTGCGGTGCTCTCGCCGCCCGACGGCTGATGAGAGTGCTTCAGTGGAATTGTCGTTCTATACTTGCTGCTTCAACAGATTTACTTCATCTCACACATAAATTTTGTCCGGATATCATACTTTTACAAGAAACTTGGTTGTATACAGGAAAAAATTTTTCATTGCGAAATTATCGATGTTTTCGTTTGAACCGTCCTACTAGAGGCGGATGCATTGTAATATTTATTTCGACAAAATGTTGCCACATAACAAAGTTAGCATTCACGTTAATGGCCCCAGACAGCGAAATACTTGCGGTAGAAATAAATTTGCCCGGATGTAGACCTTTCACAGTCGTAAATTCCTACTTTCCTGTTGGGGTACAGATCATTAGTTCCTTAGATTCAATTATAGCAAATTGCGGAAAAGATATAATCTTAGCTGGTGATTTCAATTCGCATCATGTATCATGGGGATACAAAACGGATCAGTGTGGTAAACGACTGTGGGAATGGGCAGTAGATGATGGGCTTTCCTGCATGAACACTGGAGCCGTTACGTTTCTCCGAGGACAGTCTCGCTCTGTTTTAGACCTGACGTTCTCTGCAACAAATATTGTTGTGTCTTCATGGTCAACGATTGACTGTGCTACAAACAGTGACCACCTACCTGTTGTTTTTGAAGTGGTAGGCCCGCTAACCTCTCCGGAGCTTCATAAGAGAAGTTTTATTAATTATACTCGTTTTAATACTTGTTTGAAAACAGCGTTTAATTCAATGAGACATATGAGTTGTATTCAAAAGGCTCATAGTTTATGTTCGATATTGGAGGATTCTAAAAAACGATCTGAATTTGTAATTTGTTCGAGTAAAAGCAATAGCCCTAGTAAATGGTGGAATGACGACTGCACTAGAGAATTTAGGTGGAGGAAAGCTGCGTGGAAAAAGCTCCTATACAACCAGTGTCCAAAAAACTGGAATGATTACAAATACATAGCGGCCACCTTTAAACATACAGTTTCTAAAGCGAAAGAAGAGTTTAACATCAGACATTTTGATTTCTTGTCCCAAACACGCAACAGAGGGGCATTGTTCCGCTTTCTAAGATCACTGAAGATGATTCAACCATCAATCAATGCAGATTCACTTGTTCTTACACCGAATGAAATTACTGAGTTCTTGGAAAAAATTGGCAAAGGGCTTGAGAGCCGCTTTTCATCTTGTCTCCCTTGTCGGCCTTTATTGCCTGGCTCTGTGGACAATTTCGAAGAGGTGTCATTACCGGAATTGGCCTCAGTGATTGTAAGTTTGCCCGCTGCTGCCCCAGGTCCGGATGGGGTTACCCCCGCAATGATAAAAATTTTGTATAAGGAGTATCCTGATGTCTTATTGGCTCTGGTTAATCATTCTATTGAGAAGGCTTGGATCCCATTGCAATGGAAACTCGCTAAAGTAATATTATTACTCAAAAATCAAGGTAGTGGATATATACTGGAGAACATTCGGCCTATTTCATTAACGTCAAACCTTGTTAAGCTAATCGAAAGAATAATAAATGTCCGAATCATGAAGTTCGTGAACACCAGAGAACTGCTCAGCCCTTTCCAAATTGGTTTTAGACCAGGCATGTCCATCTGGTGTGCGCACGCAGAAATAGAAAGTCGAATTCATATTGCACGGCGCCACGGGAGATGTGCTGCACTGGTCACGCTAGATATCGCCAAAGCTTATGATAGTGTCGAGCATGCAATATTATTGGATAAAATGAATGCACTAGATCTCCCACATTACTTTATAAGATGGACAGCCGAGCTTTTGAGGGGGAGAGAATTTTTCTGTGTTAGGAATGGCATCGCCTCTAGAAGGTTTACACAGACCAGGGGTGTACCTCAAGGGGCCGTTTTGTCTCCCCTATTTTTCAATATATTACTAAGTGGTATACCTTGTCAGGCTGATGTAAACACGTATGTCTACGCAGATGATATTGCATTTTTGCTTCTGCAGACGACATTCAGTCTCTTTACGGAAAATTGCAAGCTTATCTCAACACACTTGAAAAATACCTGGAAGGAATTCGCCTATCTCTGAACGTTAACAAGAGTGCGGTGCTGGCCTTTCCGCTAAGTAGTCCAGTGTATTTAACTCTCTGTTATCAGAACAAAGTCATCCCCCAAGTTGAACAAACCAAGTACCTTGGGGTGATTTATGACAATAAACTCAATTGGCTACCGCACATTGAGTATATTGCTAAAAAAGGGGGCCGTGCTCTCGGAATATTACGACGGCTGAGCAACAATCGGTCTGGCATGCGAAGAGACACACTACTAAGGATATACAAAATGTATGTCAGGCCAGTATTAGAATTTGGGTGTGTTCTTTTCTCTGGAAGTGCCGCGTACAAAATTCGTCCCCTTGTTTTAATAGAACGGGATGCGCTCCGACTCTGCCTTGGCCTCCCCAAATTCGTATCGAACGCTGTGCTTTACCTGGAAGCGCGAGTGCCATCGTTAATGGCTAGATTCAGACTACTAACAGTCCAAACCTTTCTGCGACTGCACGAATCGCCTTTCAGAAGACACCAGACACTGTTCATAAGTCAGCCCACTTTATTTTTTAATGTCCACTGGCCCCGTTTTCACACGCCACAGGTGGTTTTTGCGCAGGCAATACTCGAGCCGTTGAATGTTAAGCTCTATAATATAACTCCTACAAAGTCTGCTACCCTCTCTCTAGAAATAATTTTTGATAACATCTACCCAAATAATGCAAAACTTTTATCTTCACGAATTCTCAATGCCATGCTGGATGATCACTTGTGTCATATTCAGACCAATGCTATAATAGCTACAGATGCATCACAGAACCACGAAAAGGCAGGTGTAGGAATTTTTTCTCATTCGCTAGATTGGTCCTATTCGATTAGACTTCCAGATTTTACTCCTATCTACACAGCGGAATTCTTAGCTGTGGTTTTAGCATTACGGAAGTTGAACCCCTCTCATTCATCAGTTGCTATTGTCACCGACTCACTCTCTCTATGTTCGTCGCTTACAACGCGTAGTGACTCAAAAATTTTTCAAGAGTTACATCTGTTAGCTCCGTCTCATTTGAGTTTGCTTCGCTTAATTTGGGTGCCCGGGCACAAAGGTTTGCCTTTGAATGAGTGTGCAGATTCATTAGCGAAGGCTTCCCTAGGGGGTCCTTTAGTACCTGCCGTTCCCCCAACCACCTATATCACTGCCGCTAGGTTTAGGAGATTAACAATGATGAATGAGATATATAATTCTAGTATGGCTTCGCATTCTGACTACCACCATCTACTATTCCCTTGGAATCGTAAATTCTGCCCAACACGAAAATTAGAGATTACTCTAACCAGGATACGTTGCCGCATCCCGACACTAAATTTCTATACACACAAGGCTGGTTTGGCGGCATCTTCTTTGTGTATACAGTGCGGCGAACCAGAAACTATTGATCATTTTCTCCTTGCTTGCCGACGATTCTCCTCAGTAAGGAAAAGGGTGCTTGAGGACCCTGTAAACAAACTTGGCCTCAGTATGAACGCTACCGTCTTGCTTTCGTTTGGAGCTTCCACATTGGGGTACAGCCACCAGAATGTTTGCACTGCAATGCAAAACTTTATCATTAATTCGAATCGACTGCCTTCCTAAAATAGTCAATTATAATAAGTAATTAGAAGACCAAGCAGAATTCAACTTCCTTTTTTCTTTCTTTTTATCTTTTTCTAATTTTATTTAAATCCATTTTCTCCAAACCGCCCAATTCTTGGCCGATCCCCCACGGTGGGTATGTGCCATTTGTGCTGTGGATCATCATCATCATCATCACCCACTTGCCCTACGGCTCTCTGCAATAAACGCCTTCTACACACCCCGTAACAGAGTGGTGGAAGGTGCTGGGTATCTAAGCATCCAACGACGGAATCACTACCCCGTGAACCTCGTCGCAGCCGTCGACTGGCGGGACTTCCACCATCCTCAACAGCAGGCATCTCCCGAGAAACTGAAGCTCCGAGACCGACGGGCTCTTCGCAACTGTACAAGGAGCCACCCAGCTTTGCCGGGACTGGCGGTGAGGATGTGGACGAGTGGTTGAAGCAGTACCGACGGGCGAGCAAACATAACGGCTGGGACTTCGCCTCTCAGCTGTCAAATGTTGTGTTCTCGCTCACGAACACTGCTCTCATGTGGTACGACAACCACGAGAACACGCTTACGACCTGGGATACATTTGTCCAAGAACTGAAAAGGTGCTTTGGGGACTCCGCAGCGAGGAAGAAGCGAGCTGATCAGACTTTGTCCCAAAGGGCCCAAATCTCTGGCGAGACATGTACTATGTACATAGAAGAGGTCCTCAAGCTATGTAGACTCGTGGATTCAAGCATGTCTGATGAAGATAAGGTGGGTCATCTTCTCAAGGGCATAGCTGAAGATGTATATCAGTTCTTGATTGCTAAAGAAAACCTGACATCTGTGGCCGACGTCATCCAACATTGTCGCACGTTTGAAGCACTGAAGATGCATCGCGTGGCACCGAAATTTGGCCGTTTGGCTAATGTGCCGACATTGGCCTGCGTTGACGCGAGCACACCATCCGATCTATGGTCTACAATACGACAGATAGTTCGGGAAGAGCTCCTCCGGTGCCACAAAATCGGCCGTTATGGTAGCGGCGACTCACGAGGCAACGAAACCGGACTACCAGCTACGTCGTGGCAACCCTCTATTAATGCGGCGAACGTGGACGATTATAGAGCTGTGCTTCCATCTGCACCCACCAACCGGCCACGCTTCAACGAGCAGCAGCACCGCACTTCTTATCCGGCGCAGCGGTACCGTACCACTTATTCAGGGTACAGAGAATACGATGATCATGACCGATACCCCATGCTCGGTGGCGGAAATGAAGGCTTTGAGCAGCACCGTGAATTTCGGCCTCCTCGTGTGTGCTATAGTTGTGGTGTCCCTGGCCACATCGCCAGGTTTTGCGACCGCCGCCGACCTTTCCGAGAACCTTCACGAGTGACGTACCAGTCAAATTATCAACCCTTTTCCGCGTCATGGCCTGCACGCCCACCAACCAATCGTGGAATTCGTCAAGGTAGCTTCCGGAACCCGTCACCAGCCTCCGATCGCAGCTTAACGCCACCGCCTGCTCCACGTACCCGGCGGTCTCCATCGTCGCGGCGTCGCCGGCTATCCCCACCACCGGAAAACTAGGCAGTGCGGCCGATGGGGGTGAGGTCGCTGGATACCGTTCGCTGCCAACCGACATTCCTCCGCCAGTTTTCATGCTGAAAAACAAAGTGCACGTGCTTGTTGACGATAGACCTACAATGGCTCTTGTGGATACTGCGGCAACAATTTCCGTGATGAGCTTAAATTTTAAAGCCCTACTGGGACAAAAAGTGATGTTTTCGTGGAACAATATTTCCACGTTTCGTAGTGTTAGTGGTGACACGTTGTGCCCGATTGGTGTTTGTACTGCGGATGTGTGTTTGTGTGGCAAAGTATTTACCACTGAATTCGCCGTTATTCCTCGATCCACGCATGATGTTATTTTAGGCATCGACTTCTTGCAGGAGTGTGGTGCAACCGTTGACTGTCGAAGTGGGGAGCTTTCGGTACAACGCGAGGTTATAACAGGACTCATGGAGAACTCGCCACGTGAAGAAGGTGCCTTTTGTGTTTCGGAGGACATCGTCATTCCCCCACTATGCGCTGTATGCGTTCCGGTCATTTGCTCTGGTGCCAACCCCGCCACATTTGATGCCGCGACGGAGCCGCTTCATTCGGCCTGTGTAAAGAAGAGCGTTTTGGTTCCGCATTGTTTAGTATCGGTAGTTGAAGGACGCTCTGGATTATGGGCAATGAACTATGCGGCCCAGCCCATACTTCTCCCTTCTGGCATGAAGCTCGCTCTGTTCAAAGAAGAGACACCGGCGTTACTGGCTGTACTCGGAGCTGCAGACGAGTCCCTCCATCCCTGCCCATCGGACTCGAAACTACTTCAGATGGTGAGCAAGTCGCTCAGCACGAGTGAGCGCTACACGTTACTGGATGTTCTATCCAAGCACTCGCAAGTGTTTGACTTTTCGCAGACTGACACGACGTCCCAAATTCCGACATCTCGAGTACGCCATCGTATAAATACCGGATCAGCGCACCCTATACGACAGAAGCCGTACAGAGTATCCCCGACTGAGCGCAAGATAATTGGCGAGCAAGTTCAGGAAATGCTGCACAGAGGGATAATTCAGGAGTCCGCGAGTCCCTGGGCTGCACCTGTCATCCTCGTTAAAAAGAAAGATGGCAGTTGGCGATTCTGTGTTGATTATCGGCGGCTAAACAATGATGATGATGTGTGGTGTTTTATGGCGCAAGGGCCAGTTATGGCCAAAGAGCGCCATGCCAGTGTTTGTGAGTGTGCAGTGGAGCGATGGATTCTGAGAAGTAGATGAAGTGTGGCTGTAAAGGGGCCTAAAAATAATCGCTGTAAAATGCGTAAAATATACATGCACTAAAATCATGGCAATGACTAATGAAGTGTACTATGAAATGAAGAATGCATTGAGAAAGAATGACACGATATTTAAAATATTTAAGATGTAGTAATTGGACAGAAGCACTACTGCCTAAACAGAGCCCTTGAACCACAAGGGCCAGGAGGCATGTGCTTATACAAAACTGCTATCACAGCAGCATCCTCTGGAGGGAGGATGCGCTATGCATTTATTGGGCTTATAACATGCCGTACCACGTCGTTTAAGAAAGCGAGGACTGCTTTGGTGCTAAACAGCGGTTCCTCGCCAAGAAACATACTGGGATGCAGAGGGACATGATAGCGGTAAGCTAAAGGGAAATGTTTTTTTTTCTATCTGCTTCGGCATCCCGACACTCCAGGAGAACGTGGAGGACGGTTAGCCTCTCACCACATCTACCACAGGTTGGTGGTTCATCCCCGGTCAACAAAAAACTATGGGTGCCAAATGTATGACCTATTCTGAGACGACAGAACAGGACATCAGTTCGCCGTGTTCTCGTTGCGGAGGGCCAGAAACCTAGCTGTGGCTTAATCAAGTGAAGCTTATTATTTGTTTGTGCATCCCACAGACGTTGCCAATGGCTTCGCAATTTCTTACGGAAGAAATGTTTCAAACCTGTTGCAGAAACAGTAGCTGTAGGATTAGTAGCGTGCGATGTTATTGACGTAGCCATTCGGTCAGCTAGCACATTACCCGCAATGCTTCTATGGCCAGGCACCCAGCATATAATGATATGCTGGTTAGATACATACGCTCTACACAGTACGGAATAGAGCTCAATGAGTATAGGATTTTTCTGTTTACAGGGTGCCTTTAAAGCGTTTACGACACTTAGAGAGTCTGTAAATATGATTGATTTTTGAAGTTTAGATTTCCTTATATGCCTCACAGCTGACAATAGTGCATAAGCCTCAGCCGTAAAGATACTTGCTTCCGGGTGGAGTACACCGGATTCCGAGAAGGATGGGCCGACGGCTGCATACGACACCCCGTCACGTGACTTAGAAGCGTCTGTATAAAACTCTGTGCATGTGTACTTGGACTGGAGTTCAAGGAAATGCATTTTGATATGTGCCTCTGGTGCGTGCTTAGTGACCTCTACGAATGATGTGTCACACTCTATGAGCTGCCACTGCCACGGCGGTAACAGTTTCGCTGGAGCAATAAGACAGTGTTCAAGCAACGGAACACCCATTTCCTCACTAAGATTCCTCACACGCAAAGAGAACGGTTTTATCGATGCCGGTCGATTTTGGAAGAGTGTGGCAGTGGTCATGTCGTTTATGGTTGAATAAGAGGGATGTTCAATGTTCGCGTGTACTCTAAGAAAATATGTAAAACTACTATATGAACGCTGCAGATGAAGTGACCACTGATTCGACTCTACGTAGAGGCTCTGGATCGGACTTGTTCGGAAAGCACCGGTCGCGAGGCGGATGCCCAGATGGTGAACGGGGTCTAGAATTTTTAATGCACTTGGCGTTGCGGAATTATAAATTATAGCTCCGTAATCAAGGCGTGAGCGGACAAGACTGTTGTACAAGTTCAGGAGGAATTTTCGGTCACTACCCCATGTTGCGCGCGACAAAATTTTTAAAAGGTTCACCGTCTTCAGACACCTTGCCTTCAAATATTTAAGATGGGGGGTAAAGGTAAGCTTCGAGTCTAGAATTATTCCCAGGAATTTATGCTCACTGCTCACGGATAGTTCCTCTTGATTAATCGTGAGGTTTGGCACTGGTGTCATGCTTCTTTTGTTTGAGAAAAGTATGCACGTACTTTTCTTTGCATTTATTTTAAATCAATTTACATCAGCCCATTTAGACAGTTTGTTTAATCCAAGCTGTACCTGTCGTTCGCAGATAGCAATGTTGCATGATTTGAAACCTATCTGTACATCATCAACATACACAGAATAAAACATGCTGCGTGGAATAACTGTATACAGGGAGTTCATTTTTACAATAAAGAGTGTGCAACTAAGCACACCCCCTTGTGGCACACCAGCCTCCTGGGTGAATGTTCTAGATAAAACATTGCCCACTCTTACGCGAAACGTGCGGTTAGACAAGTAGCTTTCGACTGTGTTTAACATATTTCCGCGGACCCCCATCACAAAAAGATCTCGCAGAATTCCGAAGCGCCATGTCGTGTCGTACGCTTTCTCTAAATCTATAAATACAGAAAGTAAAAACTGTTTATGTTTAAACGCATCTCTGATGTTTGCCTCGATGCGAACAAGGTGGTCTATTGTCGACCTACCTTCTCGGTAGCCACACTTCAAGGGGTCTAGTGTTTTGTTATTTTCTAGGAAACTGATTAAACGCCGGTTTATCATTTTCTCATACAGCTTGCACAGGCAGCTTGTTAGAGATATTGGCCTGTAGCTGCTCGCTAAGGACGGGTCTTTGCCTTGTTTAAGTATCAGGATGACTATGGCTTCTTTCCATGAGGACGGGATACACCCAGCCGCCCACATGGCATTAAAAAGAGACAGGAGTGTTTTCAGTGTTTCAGGGTGCAGGTATCTAACCATTTCATACATAATACGATCGCCACCTGGCGCCGAATTGTTGCAACATGTGAGAAATGCTTTAAGTTCAGCTAAGGTAAATGGTCGATTGTAAGCCTCACTTGAAGAACCTTTGCGGTTAAGGGGCTGCCGCTCTTCACGTTCTTTGAACTTCAGGAAAGTTTCTGTATAGTGCGATTCACTTGATACATATTCAAAGTGTTCACCTAGACAATCCGCCTGGTCTTCCAGGCTATCACCTTGGCTACTCACTAAGGGTAGAGGATGTGACTCCCGGCCTATTAGTTTATTTACCCTATTCCAGACTTTCGTTTCATCGGTGTACGAATTTATGCTGGAGATGTACTTTTCCCAGCTCTCTCTTTTAGCACGTCTGCGCGTTCTCCTGCCCTGCGACTTTGCTTGCTTAAAATTTATCAGGTTTTCAGCTGTTGGGGAGTTGCGAAGCAATCCCCAGGCTTTGTTTTGCTTTTTACGTGCTTTTTGGCATTCCTCGTTCCACCAAGACAGGCGACGCTTATTAGCCAGTCCATTAGATTGTTGTATGCACCTTTCAGCAGCGTCAATGATAAAACCTGTTATATACGCCACAGCATCGTCTATGTTAAAAGAGGCAATGTCATCCCGGCCTAAATATGTTATTTGTCGAAAAAGTTCCCAGTTAGCCGAGTCAACCATCCATCGGGGAACGTGTGGCGAGCATCTATCTTGTTCTTTTATACCTAGTATAATTGGGAAGTGGTCGCTCCCAAAGGGGTTCTTGAGAACGGACCACTCAAGGTATGGCATTAGTGTACTCGATGCTATACTTAGGTCAATGGATGAATATGTGTTATGTGTAACGCTGTAATACGTAGGCTCTTTCTTGTTAAGTAATGATGCGCCTGAAGAAAACAGAAAATTTTCAATTAGGCGACCTCTCGCATCGCAACGTGAGTCTCTCCACAAAGTGCTATGTGCGTTGAAATCTCCGACAACTATGTATGGCTCCGGAAGTTCATTTATGTAGTTTTGGAATTCGGTTTTATGTAGTTGATAATTGGGAGGGATGTATATAGAGCTGACAGTGACCAGCTTGTCAAACAACACCCCTCGGACAGCAACTGCCTCTAGGGGCGTACGAAGCTTTAGTTCCCGGCAGGCAATACCTCTGTCGATTACAATAGCCACACCACCGGAAGACACGACTGTGTCATCGCGGTCTTTACGAAAAATGGCGTATTGCCGGAGAAAATTTGTTTGCGTGTGTTTGAGGTGTGTTTCTTGGACACACAGCACCTTTGGATTATACTTATGTAGGAGTTCTTTGATGTCATCGAGATTGTGGAGGAGTCCTCGGACATTCCACTGTAATATTTGTGTATCCATGTTGAATGTGGTTTTTGTGCTGTGTGTTAAGAAAGAGGAATTACTTCACAGAGCCCTTTCCGGGCGCCGTGATGCGGTGTTTTTCTTGTTTGGAGCGATCGCGAGACTCTCGCGGCTCCTTAGGCGCTAGTGGCGCCGTCTGGCTGGTTGCTGTGTCCATAGCCTCTTGCGAGGCGCTGGACACGCGCTCTTGCGAGCGGTTTGTTTGACGAGAAGGCCTCGCCTCGAGGGACGAGGCCCTGGAGGCCACCAGCCCGGAGGTCGATGGCCCCGTGTTCTGAGATGGCGGAGCAGTGTTAGCTGCAGCCGCCGAGGGGGCGGATGGCGTCGCTGGCAGCTCACCGCGTGTGTGCCGGACAGCCGCCGGAAACCGTTGTGTCGCTGCCCCCTGACGCGCCACATCGGCAAAGGTGTTCTTGGGCAGGTATGATACCCGCCTACGTGCCTCCTTGAATGATATGTTCTCCTTTACTTTGATTGTTACTATTTCTTTTTCTCTTTTCCAGGTAGGGCACGACCGCGAGTATGCGGCGTGCTCCCCGTCACAGTTCACGCAGTGGAGAGAGTTTTCACATGATTCAGAGAGATGTTCGTTCGCACTGCATTTTGCACAGGTCTGACGGCCTCGGCAGTTCTGTGAACTGTGGCCAAGTCTTTGGCATTTAAAGCAACGGAGAGGGTTGGGGATGTACGGCCTTACTCTGAGTTTAATATAACCTGCCTCGGATGGTTTCTGGCAGCACACTGGAACCGAATGTGAGTATTAGATGCTTCGTGTCAATTTCTTTACCATCACGCCCCATTCTGATTCGTTTTACATTGATGACGTTTTGTTCTTTCCATTCTTCCAGAAGTTCAGCTTCGGTCAGCTCCATGAGATCATCATCGGAAATCACACCGCGGATGGTGTTCATGGTTCGGTGTGGGGTAACTGAAACGGGTATGTCCCCGAGAGACACTAGGTTAGATAGTTTGTCATGTTGCTTTTTGTCGTGAAGTTCCAGAAGAAGGTCACCACTTGCTAGTGTGGTTGCCTTATAGCCTGGGCCAATTGTCTGACTTAGACTTTTGGAAACGAGGAAAGGCGAGATCGTTCTCGTTGTCTTTCCTGGTTTCTCACAGTGTATTACTTGATATCGGGGAAAGTTCTCAGTGTTGTGACCAAAAAAATTAAATACTTCTTCGGTGCGCCCTCGTTTCTGAGGGCGATCAGAGAGTTTGGGAAAGGAGCTATCCATAGAAAATTTGCAGTTTTCGGCAGTAACGCCAGCCGCCCACCGTGGAGCCCAACAAGGGGACGCCACAGGTCTTATAAAAACAAGTCCTGCGCACGCCAGCCGTACGTCATCACTATAACCGAATATGAAATAACCTAGGTCGGCTACTCACACAGGGTTAACCCTCGCTGCCAAGAAGATCGGAAGTAATGTAGAAGATAGTAGAAGACAGGAAAGATGAAAAGGCGAGAGAGAAAGACGAAGATTGGAGAGACAGACAGGAAAAGGCAACTACCGATTTCCCCCGGGTGGGTCAGTCCGGGGGTGCCGTCTACGTGAAGCCGAGGCCAAAGAGGTGTGTTGCCTCCGCCGGGGGCCATAAAGGTCCAAACACCCGGCTTCGGCTCAACCTCCAGGATCCCCTTTTCCCCGGACACGGCTAAGCCACGCACGGTTAAGCGCGGGAGGGTCCAACCCTCTTGTGCTCGGGTACGTGGTGGCGCGACTCACCAAACGCCTGCTTGCGCAGACGCCCCTGCGGGGGGCTAAACAATGTTACCAAGAAAGATGTCTACCCACTTCTGCGTATAGATGATGCCTTAGACTGCCTTCATTCGGCTTCTTACTTTTCTTCTGTAGACTTGAGATCCGGCTACTGGCAAATCCCAATGCATGTCGAGGATAAGGAAAAAACGGCGTTCGTAACACCCGATGGACTTTTTGAATTCAATGTCATGCCGTTCGGCTTGTGCAACGCACCCGCCACCTTCGAACGATTCATGGATACTACTCTGCGAGGTCTGAAGTGGGAGATATGCATGTGCTACCTCGACGATGTTATTATTTTTGGACGCACATTTCACGAGCACAACACGCGTCTTGGTATTGTACTCAGCTGCATACAGAAGGCTTGTCTTGTGCTCAACTCTGAAAAGTGTCATTTTGGTGAGCGCCAAGCCTTCGTGTTGGAACATCTTGTGGACAAAGACGGCGTCAGGCCTGACCCTGCGAAGACAGAGGCTGTTGAAGCATTTGAACCACCTCAGTCTGTCAAACAACTTCGCAGCTTTCTAGGGTTCTGCTCCTATTTTAGGCGGTTCATTCCTCGATTTGCTGACGTCACTTGTCCCTTGACCAGCCTCCTGCACAAGAACGCCACTTTCGAGTGGACGCCTGATTGTTCTGCTTCCTTTCGACAGCTGAAGTTTCTGCTGACGTCGCGACCGATCCTCCGACACTTCAATCCTTCCACACAGATGCGAGTGGTGTAGGTCTTGGTGCTGTTCTGATTCAGCGCGTGGATGACAAAGAGCACGTCATCGCCTACGCCAGTCGGTCTTTAAGCAAACCCGAGCGTAACTACACGGTGACTGAGCAGGAATGTCCGGATAATCGACACAGACGACTGCAGAGATTGGACCCTACCATGAAATTTAGGCTACCACCGAAAATTCAACGCAGCTGTGCCAGTCTTCTGCACAGACTAAGGCTGGGGGTAGCGTTTACGCGCGGATACGTACACCTCATGCGACGCACCGAGTCTCCAGACTGTGAATTGTGCAATGTCAAAGAGACTATAGGTCATGTGCTTTGTGACTGCCCTAGGTACGTGCAAGAGCGTCAAAGGTTGAATAATGACCTTACGCGTCTCGACAGCCCACCGCTGTCGGAGGACGTTATTTTAGGCCCTTGGCCAGACACTCAATCAAGTTTCAAGGCCATGCAGGCGCTACTGAACTTTTTAAAAAGTACGGGCCTGGACTGTAGGCTTTGAGCATGCCAAAGTGCTTGCCATATGTTTCACATCCTCCTTCTCTCATCATCGTCACCCATCATGCGCCTCTTCCTTCCCTCTTTCTTTCCCTCTTCCCCTTCCCCCAACGCAGAGTAGCTGGCTAGAGGAATTTACCTCAGGTCTACCTCTCTGCATTTCGCATCATTAAACTTATCTCTCTCTCTCTTGCTGTCATTTTTGCGGTGCAGCGATTTCGGTCGTACCTGTATGGGCGTAACTTTACGATCGTCACAGACCATCATTCTTTGTGCTGGCTCGTGAATCTTCGCGATCCATCTGGACGCCTTGCACGATGGGCCCTGCGTCTGCAAGAGTACAGCTTCACTGTATCCTACAAGAGCGGCCGACGACATGCTGATGCCGATTGCCTTTCCCGGATGCCTCTTAGTACAACGGAATGCGACGCCGACAGTTTCGACCACCTCATCGCCTCCGTACACCGTGATTTCCCAGATGCCACAACCTTCGCAAGCGAGCAACGTGATGACCCGAGTTTAGAGCCACTTTTCTCTGCAGCGAAAGGGTCGACATCATGTAGTTTTTGTGTTCGGGATGGACTGTTGTATAAGAAGAATTTTTCCGCGATAGGTGCACGGTTTCTTCTGGTGGTGCCAGAAGCCCTCCGCTCTTCTGTTTTGCGCGTCGTGCACGATGATCCAACTTCAGGTCATTTAGGCTCTACGCGGACACTCCATCGAGCCAAAGAAAGGTTTTACTGACCTCACATGCGCAAGACCACGGAGACATACGTAGCCACTTGCGCCGAGTGTCAAAGTCACAAGAGACCTACTGCAGCTCCAGCCGGTTTCTTACAGCCTGTGGTGCCACCCAGTTCCCCCTTTGAGCAAGTAGGCATCGATCTCATAGGACCGTTCCCACGTTCTTCCACAGGCAACCGCTAGATCATAGTATGTGCCGACTACCTGCAGAAGCGAGACTGCAGCACTACCCTCTGCAAATGCAGGCGAGGTTTCCCAGTTTATGCTACATTGCATAATACTTCGGCATGGTCCCCCTCGAGTGATCATTAGCGACCGTGGCCGTCAGTTCACAGCCGATGTTGTTGAAGAACTTCTACGCTTGTACGCCTCCAACCTGCGACACTCAACGCCTTACCACCCGCAAACTAATGGGCTGACAGAACGCACGAACAGAACACTTGTGAACATGATTTCCATGTACGTAAGCTCGGACCACAAGAACTGGGACGAAGTATTGCCGTTCGTCACATACGCATACAAAACCGCGCAACATGAGACCACTGGATACAGTCCGTTTTTCCTGCTCTACGCTCGTCCGCCGAGGTACACTTTGGACACTATCTTCCCTTTTGGCAGTCACGACGACGCTTGTATCGCGGAAACTCTCTGCCGAGCAGAGGAGGCTCGGCGCATCGCTCGATTACGTACTCTAGCTTCGCAAAAGCAGTACAAATCCCGATACGATAGTCGACATCGGCAAGTCACGAACCGGGCGACCTAGTGTGGCTATGGACTCCCGTGCGTAAACGCGGTCTATGTCAAAAACTGCTCGCTGACTATGGTGGACCGTTTATTGTGCTTGAGCGTCTCAGCGAGGTGAATTATAGAATTGCGCGCCTCACTTCTAGTGGGAGACGGTCATCCAGGACCGACATCACGCATGTAGCCCGCCTGAAGCCGTTTATTCAACGAAAGCCCCACTGACTACTCGCCCGGAGGGCTTCGTCTGCGAGAGGAGCCATGTTACAGTGCGTCAAAGGTAGTGGAGCGGCAGCATCAGCAGCAACAACATTAGGAGAGCAGCGAGGAAGAGAAGGACGACGTGTAGTATCGGCACCCACTTGCCCTACCGCTCTCTGCAATAAACGCCTTCTACACACCCCGTAACAATATTTCCTATTGCAAATTGCTGCTTGAAAATTTCAAGTCACCAAGACAAAAATCATCAATCATTGTGCAGTTGTCGTTTATAGATTCCTTCGGCTATGCACGCAGCACGCATCATGTGGAACGATGGTAATCACACGGAATTTTCGCTCCATATTAGAACTAAAGAAAAGCCCATCATCACCGTTGCTCTTTTTCACACCAATCAAGAAAAATGAATCTTTCTAAAGCACTGCAGAACATTCCAGCTCCTCTGCGTATCTTTCGTACGCAATCTCCTGTGTCCTATTGCATGCTTACTATTTTGAGTCGGCGTGACACTTGACACCTAGTAACGCTACATTTATACAGACATGGGAAACCGCTGAAACGTGCAAATATGGGCGACAAATGCGAACAAAAGGATTTGTGCATATTGAATGAGGTTTTAAAGATGTCTGAGAGTGGCATTTTTCTAAGAATGTATTTTTTAGTGAATGATCTGTACATTGTCGACTTGTTGCTTATGACGTGTCCGTTGTATTACGCATGCGGCATATGGCTAAAACGGTATAACAATTGTCCTGCATTGCGGCATTCAGCTCTAACCTATGATTTGGTCAAACTTGTAGGCATCACACGTTATAATCACTCGTACAGAAGCTAGATATCTCAAGACACCTTTACGTGTGTAAGGAAAACAGGGGGAAGGCGGGAGATGGCAATTGAAGGCGATAAGCAAAACGACAATAAGGTGAAAGCAGGAGCCAACGTTTCGACAAGTGGACTAAGACAAGTCCACTTGTCGAAATGTTGGCTCCTGCTCTCACCTTGCTCTCGTGTTGCTCATCGTCTGTAAGGGCGCAGCGATTTGCTTGATTCCATGTTCTCATAAAACAAGCAGGTGCGATTGTGACAGGAACTCTCATAACCACGAATTCTATAAATGACCTGTGGTAGCTACAGCAAATCAACTTGTTTTGGTTCCTATAGTTAACAAGATGAAGAGCCCCATATTGAAAGAAAATAATTCAAGGTGACTGTACATTTTTATTTATTTTGTCTCCGCAATTTCTCAGAATGTATTGCATATGAAAGGTCGGAATCTGTTCCACATTTAGGAGGGAGGTGCTTCGGCTCCTCCTGAAGTTCTTCCGTGATACACGGTTGGAAAGTGAACGGTGGGCCGTGTGGGTCGTCGTGGTTCGTAAAACGCGCAATGTACTGAGCTCCATGTCATCTTGTTTTTGATACCTGGTGTTGTTAGCGGGACTGCGAAATAAGTGGCATTCAGGCAGAGCAATTTCCAGCAACTTTTTCAAGGTCACGTCCGCCTGAAGCTAGCAACACCCCTCCCCCCTCTCCCTACCTCCGTCCTATCATAGTTGGCGTCTTAGAAATCATATAGATACTCAGCAATAAGAGTGGGAACGTGAGAAGCTCCATGGAAAATGAGATCTGCGTATACGTTTCTATAAAAAAACGTTTGAAATGTTATGTACGCCATTACCGTCACAAAATGTTATTGGTACTTACATCGACATACACGGCGTTGATGTAATCCGTCTTGCTGTGGTCCATGGTCACATTCAGCAGAGGCCTCTTGCTGTCGGCTAAGAACATAGGCAGTTAAAGAGTGTGAGTTTAACTTAGTCCTACAAATGATAAATGATGAAATCGCTTAGAAAACGCCTCGTGGGTGTGCTCACTCACACGTTTCTGGCTAAGTAAAGCATCAATTCACAATTACGGGCCTTACATTACGATTTAAAAAACTGCTACACTGTCCAAAGTACTGATTGTAAACTATCGTGCAGCACAACATAACATAAAACAAAGTATTCACAAATACAGACACTAGCTTCCAACTCAACTTTGTATGGAGAGATAGTGTTGAATGTAGGTTTGTGTGAATATTCGATATTTTCGAATGCTCCACCGAATATTGCGCTATTGAATATTCGCTCCAGGTCGAATTTTAATTGTCGATGTCGAAGTTTTCGAAGCATTCAAAGCTAACGAATATACGCATCTGTCCGCGTAAAAACCGCACCGCCAATTGCAACACATCGGGAACAAAACAAAAGTATTCAGACCCAACGTTGGAATCGATGTGAAGCGAAACTTTCGTGAAGCGGTTAAAGAAACGCTATAAATTTACCCATTTCATTCCTGCATCTCTTGCATTAAAGTAATACTGGTGCACCTGTGCCCTCAAGTACCCGCGCTACGCAGTGCGATAAGCTTGCGTTCTTTTCTTTTCCTCTTACTTATTTTATGTTGTCACGGGCAAAACAACAGAGACAGCCAGGAGTCCACGTCTTTACCGGCACCAGATCAAGGAAAGACGTTCTCTTCTTCTACCAACCCCAAAGCATGTACGTGCCACATCGGATGGCTGATATGTGATGGTATGTGCGATTACCCCCTCTCCTAAAGAAGCATCGTCTCGATGCTGTAAAGGAGGGCAAAAAAATATTTAGAAATGAGGGTTACAATATAAAAGAAAGAAATGTGTCGTAACGCGAAATAACAATCTGCTGCTGTGAAAGACGGAACGAAAGGAAAAAAATAAGAACATCCGACACAACAACAACGAAAAAAAAAAAAAAGAACGACGCTGAGTCGTCTATGTTGTATAGTCACTCGACGGTCGACTCACGGCGCGAAAAATATGGTTTGAGTCTTAAAACATGAACGACCTCAGTTTGAGGAAGCCGACAGGAATTTCTTGGGGTGCCTTCTGGGAGAACCTCGTAGGTAACGTTGCTGAGTCGCCGTACAATCTTGTAGGGACCGAAGTAGCGACGCAACAACTTTTCTGACGGGCCGTTCTGTCGGATGGGGGTCCACACCCACACTTCATGGCCAGAATTGTAGGTAACCTCTCGGTGGCGAATGTTGTAGCGGCGTGCATCGGCGATTTGGCGAGACAATAAGAGATCGCGCGAGCTGACGGGCCTCCTCGGCGCGCTGGGTGAACATGGCCGCATCCGTGTGAAACATTCCCAAGTTTTCGGGAAGGAGCATGGCGTCGAGCATCGTGGTGACCATTGACTAAGCGAAAAGGGGTGAACCCTGTACTTTCCTGAATAGCGGTGTTGTACGCAAAAGTGACGTAAGGAAGGATATCATCCCAGTTCTTGTGGTCAATGGCTACATACATTGATAGCCTATCCAAGCATTTATCATCAAAAATTGTAATCAAAAATGATCAAGTGTACACAAGTGTATTCTTCATTGATATTGTCAAAGTTTTTTTGAACAGTCATTACAGGCTCTTCTTTCTTGGGTTTTACGTGCCAAAACCAGTTCTGATTATGAGGTACGCCGTAGTGGAGGGCTCCGGATTAATTTTGACCACCTGGGGTTCTTTAACGTGCACTACAACGTAAGCACACGGGCGTTTTTGCATTTTCACACCCTTCGAAATGCGGCCGCCGCGGCCGGGATTCGATCCCGCGATCTCGTGCTCAGCAGCGCAACGCCTTAGCTGACTGAGCCACCGCGGCGGGTCAGTCATGTCAGGTGTCTACACTGCCCTCTCACTGGAAGACAGGGAAGGTAATCCCTGTGCATAAATCTGTTGATGTACATTCCCCGAATAATTACCGTCCCGTATCATTACCATCCATCCCAGTAAAAAGTTTAGAGCATATAATATACTCGCACCTCATCGACTTCCTCGAGCCCAATTTATCAGTATTTATCAGCATGGATTCCGTAAAGCAGTTTCGTGCGAAACGCAATTGCTATGTTTTACCAACGACTTATTTATGACGCGGATCATGACGTTGATACTGATTACATGTATTTATATTTTGCCAGAGCATTTGACTCCGTCTCACACGAGCTACTTATCTTCAAGCTTAATCAACTTAACATAGACCCCAGTGTACTTGCATGGATTAAGGAATTTCTCTCTAACCGTAGCCAGTATGTGACAGCTAATGACTTTTGTTCACCTAATTCCCCCGTAACATCTGGTGTTCCGCAAGGGTCCGTTTTGGGCCCTCTACTTTTCTTGATTTATATTAATGATCTTCCTACTTGCCTTCCTTTCTCAACTGTCCGACTGTTTGCAGATGACTGTGTAATTTACCAGAAAATTACTAACCATGCTGATTATATCAATCTGCAACACGATCTAGATAGGGTGTTTGAATGGTGCAATCAATGGCTCATGACACTTAACCCAACTAAATGTAAAAGCATGCGAGTTTCTCGCCACGCTAATACTCATTGTCCGCGTACTTACTCCCTCAATAATATTCCATTACCATCTGTTGACAGTTATAAATACCTTGGTGTTCACATTTCTTCTAACCTTTCGTGGAATATGCATGTCGAATATGAAGCTAACAACGCGAATCGCATGCTTGGCTATCTGCGTCGAAATTTTTGTGATGCGCCATCGTCCCTGAAGTTAACACTTTACAAAACCCCGGTACGCTCCAAGTTAGAGTACGCATGCGCCATATGGGATCCTACTCAGACCACCCTCATTAAAACTCTTGAAGCTATTCAGAATCGCGCAGCACGTTTCATCTTATCTAATTATTCACGTCTTCCCGTGTCACGTCTATGAAGAAAACCCTTAAATTGCCTGACCTTTCGTTGCGTCGAAAGTCCCCATCTCGCCCTAATCTTTTTCACAAAATCTATTATTATAACAACGATTTAAAGGACATCCTGTTTCATCCACCTCATTATATTTCTTCAAGGAACGATCATCACTTCAAGGTTGGTCTACCGTCTTGTAGCACAAAATTGTGTAATGACTCTTTTGTTCCTAGAACAAGCGTCGCATGGAACCACCTTCCCTCCACAATCGCAAGCATAACGGATGACCACGAGTTCAAGATCGCTTTACAAAATGCCTTTTAATATTTTTGTTAGTTGCACGTCCTTGTCATGTTTTCCCCATTCCTTTCTGTAGTGCCTTCGGGCCCTGAAACTATATTAAATAAATAAATAAATAAATAAATAAATAAATAAATAAATAAATAAATAAATAAATAAATAAATAAATAAATAAATAAATAAATAAATAAATAAATAAATGAATGAATAAATAAATAAATAAATAAATAAATAAATAAATAAATAAATAAATAAATAAATAAATAAATAAATAAATAAATAAATAAATCCGCGATCGTCTTGTTCAGGCGTTCTGTCAGTCCATTTGTTTGGGGGTGATAAGCAGTCGTTTTGCAATGTGCAGTGCCACTTAGCCTCAAGACTTCCTATAGCATCTCGGCGGTGAAAGCTGTCCCACAAAAATTGGGCGACGTCTGCTGGGGTAGCTTTTGACAGTGCCTTTGTTTTTGTTTGAGAGTGCCCCTGTTAGGTAATCGGTAGCGACCACAATCCACCGATTGCCGGACGAATACGTGGGGAATGATCCCGGCAAGTTCATACCCATCTGAAATGGCATCTGTGGTATTGCAATTGGTTGTAGCAGTCCTGCTGGCCGCACAAGTGGAGTCTTACGTCGTTGGCAGTCGCGACATGTGCGAACGTACTGCTTCACAGTCTTTGCGAGACGGGGCCAGTGGTAAGAGCGGCGAATTCGTTCCAACGTGCGTGTGTACCCCAGGTGTCCGGACGACGGTTCGTCGTGACAGGCACGTAAAATATCGTCACGAAGCGAGGTCGGCGCAACTAGCAGGTATGTAGCTTGCGTATGGACAAAGTTCTTCTTAAAAGGATGCCGTCCCGGAAACAAAATGAGGCTAGCGAGCGTGGGAAATTCGAGGAATACTTGACGTGCGCCTTTCCAGGTAGTCAATGAGAGGGCTGAGCTCCAAGTCGTCGCGCTGTTGTTGAGTCATGTCAGTTGCTGATACGGCAGAAAGAAAAGTGTCCTCTTCAAGGTCAGCGGGGGCACTTCCGACTGGTGCACGTGAGAGACAGTCAGCATCGGCGTGTTTGCGTCGTGACTTGTGAACGATGGTGACATCAAATTCTTGCAGTCGAAGGCTCCATCGAGCAAGGCGACCTGAGGGATCTTTGAGATTCGCGAGCCAGCAAAGAGAATGGTGGTCGCTGACTACTCTCAATGGGCAAACTTTGTTATGGCCCAGACAACGGCCAAACATTCTTTTTCTGTTGCAAAGTAGTTTTTCTCGGCAGCGGATAACG
This sequence comes from Dermacentor silvarum, assembly GCF_013339745.2. Classification (NCBI taxonomy): domain Eukaryota; kingdom Metazoa; phylum Arthropoda; class Arachnida; order Ixodida; family Ixodidae; genus Dermacentor; species Dermacentor silvarum. The sequence goes on along the minus strand of NC_051164.1, from coordinate 18,934,333 downwards.
TTCGGCTCGCATAGGCAATCACATGCTCTACGTCATTTTGCCACTGAACCAAGAAAGCTCCAAGGCCGACGCTGCTGGCGTCTGTGTGCAACTCCGTGTCAGCGTTCTCGTCAAAGTGGCCGAGTACAGGTGGGGCCTGGAGAAGGTTTCGGAGGGTATCGAAGGCGAGGCCCCGATCCTGACTGCACGGGCTCGGGCTTACCCACTGCACTGCACGGGCTCGGGCTTACCCGAAAGCCCGGGCCCGGCCCGGCCCGTGGGCCGGGCCGGGCCGGGTAGAGCAGTCTTTTCCCGGGCTCGGGCCGGGCTCGGGCTGGGCTCGGGCACAGCGTGTGCTTTTAGACCCGGGCCCGGGCCGGGCTCGGGTTTTTTGACGCAGGCCCGGGCCGGGCTCGGGCTTTCTGCGAGTTATTCTCGGGCTTCTCAACTCTGAAAAACATGTATTTTTCGGTCTCGGGCCGGGTTCGGGCCGGTTTCGAGCCGGGCTCGGGCCGGGCTCGGGCTTAAGGTAAAGGGGTGGCGGGTCGGGCCGGGCGGGTAACGTAGATTATTTCTGGGCCCGGGCCGGGCCCGGGTCTCGCCATAAAAGTTTTGATCGGGCTCGGGCGGGCCCGCCCAATGTAAAAACGGGCCCGGGCCGGGCCCGGGCCGCAAAAATCGGCCCGTGCAGTGCTCTAATCCTGACCCCAAACAAACGGGATGCCTTCTGTCGTAAGTTGGTTGAGGGGTTCAGCGATTTTAGAAAATTTTTTGAGAAAGGGTTGGTACTACGCACAGAGCCCCAGAAATTGGCGTAGGTCGCGCTTATTGGTTGGCACGGGAAATGCGGCGATGGTGCTCGTTTTCGCGGGGTCTGGGCGGATGCCGGCATGGCTCACAACGTGACCTAGAAACTTCAGTTCTTACATAAAATGGCATTTCTCGGGTTTTAGAGAGAGTCCGGCAGTTTCAATTGCCTGAAGAACTGTCTGAAGGCGCTGGACGTGCTGTTCAAACGTGTCCGAAAAGACCACCGCGTCGTCTAGGCAAACGAAGCACGATTGCCATTTCAGCACAGAGAGAACCGTATCCATCATTCTTTGAAAAGTAGCTGGCACTGAGCATAACCCAAAAGGAAGGACCTTGAACTCGTATAGGCCGTCAGGAGTAATAAAAGCGGTCTTTTCACGATCACGCGTGTCAACTGCGATTTGCCAGTAGCCACTGCGTAAATCCATAGAAGAAAAGTAGCGAGCGTTGCGTATACGATCCAAGGAGTCATCTATTCGGGGAAGAAGATACACGTCTTTTTTCGTGATCTTATTCAGTTTTAGATAATCGACGCAAAAGCGCGAGGTACCATTGTTATGATCGGCTTGGAACTGCACCTGTCAAATGTGGGAATCAAGCTCGAGCGCCTTTCCCATGACGAGATAATCCTCTTTCATCCCCGAGAGAGCGTCTGACCTCTACGGAGCAGACGAAAACAGCGAGCTACCAAGAAGGAAGACCCGAGGGAGAGGAGGTCGCCAACTTGACCGCCCGACAGAGGTCTGACACTTCCACAAGTTCCCCGAAGGAGTCGTCGGCAGGTTATGCCTGGAATCTGTATCTCTCCAATGTGGGAAGCAAGCCCCAGCGCTTTTCCCGTGACGAGATAATCCCCTTCAGCCCCGAGAGAGCTCTCACCTCTACGGAGCAGACGAAAACGGCGAGCTACCAAGAAGGAGAACCCGAGGGCGAGGAGGTCGTCAACTTGACCACCGGAGAGAGGACTTCCCCGAAGGAAATGCCGGCCACCACGAGGGGATTTAAGGCCGTCCTGGCCCCCGTGTTAATTAGAACCGCTCGAGACTCGGATAGAGTCAAAACCATGTACCAATGAAGTGAATACAATCTTTTCTATTTTTCATCATCTCGATGCCCGCCTTCATCGTCGTCTCCTGATTCCTGCGGTGACGACCCACCTCACCCGGTCGAGATTATATCACCATCTTTCTTCCTTACTAACACAACTGGCGAAGCCCAGGGACTGGTCGATGGCTGGATGACGTCATCTTTAAGCATCTGCTGAACTTGATGACGTATAGCGTCTTGTTCCTTTTGCGATACCCTATAAGCATGTTGTCGAACAGGCCTTTCGGTAGGTTCGGTAATGATACGATGCTGGGCAAGCGTCGTCTGGTTAACCTTCGTCGTTGTAGCGAAACAATCTCAAAAAGAATCGAGTACGTCCAGAAGCCTTTCTCGTTGTTCTGATGGTAGGCTCGGGTTCACATCGAGAGTGCTCGCAAACGCCTTGGCAGAATGGTCACACGGCGAAAGAGCAGCTAATACTGGCGGACCGCACGGTCCGCCAGGGCGCGGACGAGATGAAAAGATCTACGCAAGCTGGTTTAGTAACCGCAGCCAACTCTGTCTTTATGTTTATGATCCACAGGAGGGAGCGTCACGTGACAATCTTGAAGCGGTTGACGTCGGCAATTTCCGCAAAGTATGCAATCGCGGTGCGTCTTGCAAGATGACGATATTCCTCACTGAAGTTAGTGACCAGCAGGTGAGCCTGTCTGTTTCGAGGCTGAATAACTCCTCTGGCAACGCATATTTGTTGGGCAAGGAGGAAAGACAAATTTGACTCCGCAATTAGAGCGTGGGGAACGTCCTGCTCACATTCCACACCGACAAAGAGGCTGCTGCGAGGGGGCAGAGTCACGGATTCATCGGACACACGCAGCATGGTCTTCGGTAATGGGATGGTGCTGTCAGCTTCAGAAAGAAATGGGTCCTCGAACGACACAAGCAAATCATGTAGGTCAATGATTGCGCCGTATTCACGAAGAAAGTCCATTCCAAGGATTATCGGGCGGGAGCACACAGGTCATACGAGGAAAGACCACGTGAACGTCGACGCACGGATTCGAACACGTGTCATGCATATTTCAGTTGGCATCACCAGATGGCCACCTGTCGTGCGTAATTGGGGCCCTTGCCATGGCGTGGTGACTTTCCTCAATTTAGATGCCAGTGCGCCGCTCATAACTGAATAATCGGCACTGGTGTCGACGAGCGCAGTGACAGCATGATTATCAACAAATAGGGCGATGTCGGCAGAAATAATCTTAGTAGTGCCGGAAAATAAAGAAAAACCGGAACGGTCGTCGTCAGGTCGTTGCGTCGAGGGAAGTTCTTTGAATGTTCGTTGGAAAGCGACTTCACCCCTGAAGTAGCGGTTCCTAATTTCCGCTGTGGGGCCTTGGTGAGCGGTTCCTTAGGGGAGCGCAAGACGACGAGGGCAAGCTAGGTGACACAGACCGGTGAGGGGATGGTGATCGCGATTGGCGACGCTGAACAGTCGAAGGAATTTGCTGGCCCGTCAGATACGCTTCGATTTCGTGGGGACGCTCACCGTAGCGGGGGCACCGCGCGTCGGAGTGGAAGCCGCGGAGCTGGCGGTACTGGCAGTCGCGGTACACATGACCCGCATCGCCACAGGGGTGGCGCTCTGTCTTGAGCCAGGTGGTCTACATGTATACGCACGTTTGGTTACGTTGAGCCGGGTAGCGGATGCGAAGAGGTGTCCGGGAACAGATGTGTGGACTGGTTCACTGTCCGCATGATGGGACCTAGCTATAGATGGTGACGCAGGAGGCCTCAATGCCGCCGCGTATTTTAGAACGGGGACCTCAGGTCTTGGTGGTGCGAGTGGTTGCACCGCTTGTCTGATTTCGCTCCGGATGACACCCGCAAGTGCTGTCATAGGTGGTTGGGGTCTCACTGGTTCCACTGCTTGGAGTTTCCACAGGTCGTCACTCACAACGCTTTGTATGAAGTCTGCAAAGGCCTGCTTCTCGCTGTCGGACCCAAGAGAGCATGCAGTAGCCGGGATGTCATGGCGTTCGTACTGTGACGACCGCTGCTGGAGAGTAGGCTCCATCGTGGTTGCCTCACTCACGAACTCGGCCATGGTTGTTGACGGATTGCGTACGAGTCCGGCGAAAAGCTGTTCTTTTACACCACGCACTAAATGTCGCACCTTATTTTCCTCGGACACTGCAGGGTCTGCGCGTCTGAAAGTACGAAGCATGTCGTTGACAAACATCGAGACTCTCTCGTTGGGCCGCTGGTTCCTAGTAGAGTTGGCTTGTTCAGCTCTATCCTTTCTTTCGGCGTTGCGGTACGCATCGCGGCGAGCTGTCGGCTAAACTCTTGCCATGTCCCAAAGGAACCCTCGTGGTTCTCGTACCACGTCTTCGCAGAGTCTTTTAGCGTGATGTTAACTCTCCGCAGCTTGCGAACATCATCCCACCCGTTGATGCTGGCAACCCGATCGAAGTGGTCCAGTCAGTCTTCAACATCCTCAAAAGTGTCTCCGTGGAACGGGTTGGGTGTCTGTGGCGCATGCAAAACATGCGGGAGAGAAGACTGGGCATCGCAGGTTTGGCTCGCCTGGTAGTGGTCCTTGACGTCGTTATTTCTAGTCTTGATGACAAGGGACCGAATTCGGGGAGTAGTGCTTAAAGCCGGCGGCTGCTTCTTGCTGTGGGAGCTGTGGCTTTCTGTAAGGTGCTAGGAGTGACGGCGGAAACTTGGGAGCGAAGGTGCATTTACCCAGCACTCTCCACCAGTAATGTCATCGGTGAAACAACAGAGACATGCAGCCAGGAGTCCACGTAGATGTAGAGCCTCAGTGGTAGTGGCACACGTTGCTTGCTTGCTTGCTTCCTATGCCATGGCGCATACCCACCACGGGGGATTGGCCAAGAATCCGGCGGTTAAACAGATGGGTTGAAATTATGCAATGAAACTAACTGATGTTAGAGCCGTATTTTATTTTATGTCATAGGGAATTAGTGTGCTTTTTGGAAGGAGATCAAGGTAAGGTAATAAATTTCAATCAGTTTAATTGAAATTTCGAAATTAATAAATAATCACACGTCTTTACCGGCACCAGACCAAGGAAAAACGTCCTCTTCTTCTACCAACCCCAAAGCGTGTACGTGCCACATCGGATGGCTGATATGTGGGGATATGTGCCAATATGTACCTCCCACTACTTCACCAAAGTCTTGGGTATGTGCCATAGAATGGAAATAATACGTGGTGATGATCAGAAAGAGCTAATTTTTAAATGCGTAAGCATTTCTATGCTTACCCAACGAGGAAACACGCCAATACGTCACGTCAGACGAATCGCTATAAAGCATTTTCTTTATAAAACAAAATAAACATATAAAATATGTAGCCCCTCCGCTGTCGAGCAGATGGGGGTAAGCGAAGCTTGTCGTGCGTTTCTTCGGTGTTCCTCCGAACGAATTGCCATGACAAGTACGTACCACGTTGTGCTCGAACCACAACCAGTAAACACGCACTGCTGCTGGCTCCGAAGTTCCGGTTGAAAAACTCGCGTTGAAACCTGGCAATCGCACCGGAGAAATTGGCGCTAGAGTTGCTGAGGCGTGCACCGCCGTTGTCGGGTTCCTGGAGGGCTAGACGACGCTGACCTTTGGCCTCAACATCGTGCTCCCTCAACTCGGGGTCCGCGGCTCTTCGCTGACGTTTCGCCTGGGCTTCAGAAGCTCTCACGCTAGAATCGGCTCGTCGTTGGCGAGCGCGTTCATTCTGGATCGATTTCCATTAAATTTCTTCAAAACTAAATCTGTCCGTTACGTAAGACAATGAATGGCTAATACCCCCTTAAGTAATGGCTCATACACCGTAAACGCGGCCATCCCCATTACGACGACAGAAGAGAAGTGAAATTCTACGCTGGAATGATTAGCGGCAACGCATCCAGCTGTGGAAGAAGACGACGACAACGAACGTGGGAGCAGTGGCACGAGCACTACTTAATACGTTGTATTAGGGTGCCTCGATGCAACACTTCCTTGTACAGGGTGGAGTCACGTCGGGTTGTGCCGCCATATTGTGTCCCAACACGTAAAGGCCCGCTATGACAGACAGTGCGAATTTAGGTTCTGCGCTCGCTGACAGTGTAGAAATTTCTCATTATAAATTTATCTTCCATATACATGGAAGGAGCGTGGCACCGTGGTACCGGAGCATGGCACCTTTCCAACTCATCGCATGCGCACAATACCTTGCGGAGCTCCCTGGGCGTCGCCACAATCTTGACAGCTGTAATTATCCGTGACCCCTCGCAAAAGCATTGCAGAAACTGCAGCGTTGACCTTTCTACTAACGTGCAAGTCCAGAGCGGAGGTAGATAGAATGGTAGAGAGGAGGTAGGGAGAAGAGGCAGGGAATGGGTAGAACCGAAGCAGTCGCGAAACGAGTGAAAAACAGCCTTGCCACTCTTCGCTTGCAGCTTTCATACAAGGAGGGAGGAGAGTATAGGGAAAAGGTGACGCGAGAAGGCAAGGAAACGCTGCTAGTATAGACGCGACAGCGGTTGCGGTCAAACTGAAGGTACGGTGCGGTGCTTTTCTGCTATTTCTGAAAAATAAACACCTTGCAAATTCGTCAAGCGGACAAGTGACGCAGAGCGTGCAGATTCAAAGCCACATTAAATCACCGTAGGGCCTAGGCGACACTACGGAAGCGGTCGCACGTCAAATCAACACTTCTGTGCCCGCCGCG